>NC_056750.1:238985381-239110381 GCF_019279795.1 Protopterus annectens
ACTATGAATTGAATTTTTTTTTAAATCTTGACAATTAAGAGAGTGCCTTGCTAGGGCATTGTTCAGATCTTTTTTCTTAATGGCTGCTACATGTTCCCTAATTCTGTTGGTTAGTTTCCGAATAATTTTTCCAACATAGAAGGACTTGCATGTAGAGCAGATAGCAACATATAACAGTCCTTCTGTGTTGCAAGAATATTTGTCCTTTGCTGTGTATAAGAACTTATTATTTTTAAAAAAAGAAAGTCAGTCAATAAGTTCAGAAAGTCAGGGAAACCTTAGATAGGTACACATTGACAAGGGGACTTCCTGTTATTCACAATGCTGTTTATAAACATATTAACATGGATAGTTTCAAGATGTGAAACTTGGGTTATGCTAGGAACTTGCATCTCTTCTGCATGGCCATCCATTTCCTGTGTCTAGTTGTGAAGCTTTAGGTTCTACACCTGTACAACCCACTCCCAGGTTTTCTAATTTGTTTGTTACATTTTTTATGTAGTAGTAGTGTGTTAAATGCCTCGGTATAATGTAAGCAATCCAAGAACAAACCTTTGTAGTATCAGTAATGCGTCCCAAGTAATCAGTTACAATCATGGGCATTGGAAACTTCAACAGGGGCACATGTACATTTTTACAAAAACAAACCTTCACTAATTTCTTGAAATATTTCTACATACACAAACTGCAGTACAGGAGAATGAATATTTACTCAGATCTGCAAAGATTCCATAACCATGTGAAATTTCAATGAGTATGAAGTATCACTTCTACATTCTGATATGTTAGAGTTCTTTAAAATGTGCTTTACTTACAGCTTTCTTTTCATATGGTACACTGTTGTTAGGCAGGAGATCTTTGATTTGCAATAATCTGCATGGAAAATAAATAGGATGAATGATTATGCAGGTAATTTTAAAGCTATATAAAGCTATATATTTGTCAATTGTTTTTAAGAAAATGCAATCTATAGCACAACAGTAAATGGATTTGCATTAGAAAAAAGTGCAGCAAAATAACTCAGCAGTTAAACTGTGCACCTCATAATTCCTGGATCCAATGTTTATTCTTGACAGATAGACCCTTGGTTTGCTGTCTATCTGGAGTTTATATGTTCTTTCCATTTCTACATGGGTTTCACTATCTGGTTTCCTTCCAACGCCCATAAACAGGATTTATCAGCTGCTCTAAATGTCTATAATGTATATCATGTATCATACCCCTTGCGGCCTGCATCATGGCTGAACAAAGTTCTGAGGAGCCCTATTCACTTACCAGGTAACAGATTAATAAATTAAAATGAAACCGCACTGATGAAAATACATGTGCTAGAAGGGCATGTTTTCTGTGAAGAGCTGGCTGTGAAAAACCTGCAATTGTTTGTGAATATGCAGCAGCGGTGTGAAATGTTATAAACTGTATATTTTTATTCCATAGAAATGCAGTTTATCTCTGAAAAGAGGAATTGTTTAATACACACACTTTATCAGAACATGAAGCTCTACAGACTGTTGCTTCCTATCAAAAGTAATGTTATTTTCTTGGGGAAGAAGCTTTCTAGTTATCTAAGCAGCTTTGTTTCGGAAGAAGTCATTTGCATTTAATTTACTTAAAGCAGAAAGCAGGATTTGTTCAAAAGGATTGTGTTAACTTAATAACCGCAGTGTTGCTTCATTTCAGGACACCACTTTGCAGTCTTAAAATACTGTGACTCTTCCTTCTAAATTCAGAGGACAAATGTTGAGTCAGTCAGTCTGTTTCTCTCTGGGAGTGAATATTGGAGATTTATCAGGTTTAGGAGCAGTGAAGACAAGCTTTACATGAACTGCAGATGAGAAGACAGCCTGATGCTCAGAGTCAATGAGTTCATTTCTACACATCTTGTCCATTTGTCTTTTGTAACAATTAAATTGTCGTAAAACTCAAAAGCAACTGGATGAAAGATAAAACCAACAAAGTTAATGTGGAAGGCACCTTCTCAAAAGATATAAAAATACCTCACGGTGTACCCAAGAGCTCAATGCAGAGACCTGTCTTTTCAGAATCTACATCTTCAACCTCCAGACTGGTAATCAGGATGTTTGCTATTACCAATTTATAGATAGCAGTGAGCAGGAAGTTACTGTCATATCTCTCCTTTATTCCCAATCATTACAGCAGGAAGTTACTGCCATATCTCCTCCTTATTCCCATTCATCACAGGCAGGAAGTTACTGTCACATCTCCCCCTTATTCCCATTCCTTACAGACAAGAAGTTACTGTCATGTCTCCCCCTTATGCCTATTCATTACAGCAGAATCTAATCCTTGTACACAAGTGTTGTAGAGAAAAGGAGCTGCTAAATTTAAAGTTTAAAAATGTATTATTATCAGACAACATTTCGTAACAACTGCTTCCTTCATTATACAGTATAGCAATACCAGACTCCAAAATGATAATGTAGTCATGAATCTTAAACTGGGAATCAGTAATTCCCTCTCGTTTGATCACTGGGTAGCATCAATACTCATAAAATAGATCTGTTCAGCAAAACTAATATCGAAAGGAAACAGTATCCAGGTTAAAAGAATGCATCATCCTTCTGTATGCAGCCCTAACTAGACCAATTATTGAGCACAATGGCCCTTTTGTGACTCACCTTCCTAGACATATTAAGTAATTGGAAAGTCTGTAGAGGCCCATGAGCTACCAGGAAAGACACAAATGCTATCAGTTTGCTCAGTTTCTTACAAGGTCCCATGGGGTGATCTATAACTTCCATTCTGTGCCAGTGAAACCCATATCTTCCTTAAGTTCATGTATCTTCACAAGTCATGTAGCTCCAATGATAACAGAAATATGGACTTAAAAACTCTACCACCACCTAAATGCAATGTACTATAGAGATAAAGTTATAGCCAGAGGCCTTACCAGCAGGAAGTTAGTCATACCCCCCTCTAATTCCCAACAATTAAAGGCAGGAAGTTACTGTCATAGTTCCCCCATATTCCCATTTATTACAAGCAAGAAATAACTGTCATATCTCCCCATTATTCCCATTCATTACAGGCAGGAAATTACTGTCATATCTTCCTCTTCTTCGCATTCATTACAAGCAGAAAGTTAGACTCATATCTCCCCCCTATTCCCATTCATTACAGGCAGGAAGTTACTGTCAAATCTCCCCCTTATTCCTGTTCATTACAGGCAGGAAGTTACTGTCATATCTCCCCCTTATTCCCATTCATTATAGGCAAGAAGCTACTGGCATATCTCCCCTTTACCCCCATTCATTACAGGCAAGATGTTACTGTGATATCCCCCCTTATTCCCATTTGTTATACGAAGGAAGTTACTGTCATATCTCCCCCTTATTTCCATTCATTACAGGCAGAAATTTACTGAATAACCCCCCCCCTTATTCCCATTCATTATAGGCTGAAAGTTACTGTCATATCTCCACCTTATTCCCATTTATTACAGACAGGACATTAAAGTCACATCTCCCCATTATTCCCATTTGTTAGAGGCAAGCCGTTACTGGCATACCCCCCCCCATTCCCATTCAATACAGACAGAAAATTACTGGCAAATCTTCCCTATTCCCATTCATTGCAGGCAGGAAGTTACTGTCATATCTTCCCTTTATTCCCAATCATTGCAGGCAAGAAGTTACTGTAATATCACCCATTATTCCAATTAATTACAGGCAAGAAGTTACTCTCATATCTCCCCCATATTACCAATACTTACAGGCAGGAAGTCACTGTCATATCAACCTCTTATTCCCATTCATTACAGGTAGGAAGTTGCTGTCATATCTCGCTCTTATTCACATTCATTACAGGTAGGAAGTTACTGTCATATCTCCCCCATATTCCCATTCATTACAGGCAGGAAGTTACTGTCATATCTCCCCCATATTCCCATTCATTACAAGCATGAAGTGACTGTCATGTCTCCCCCTTATTCCCATTCATTACAGGCAGGATGGCACCATCATATCTCCCCTTTATTCAAATTCATTACAAACAGGAAGATACGGTCATATCTCCATCTTATTCCCATTTATTACAAGCAGGAAGTCACTGTCATATCCCCCCTTATTCCCCTTCATTACAAGCAGGAAATTACTGCCATAGCTCCCCCTTATTTCCATTGCTTAAAAGCAGGAAGTTACTGTCCTAGCACCCCTTATTCCCATTCATTACAGACAGGAAGTTACTGTCAAATCTCCCCCTTATTACCATTCTTTACAGGCACGAAGTTACTGTCATATCTCTCCCTTATTCCCATTCAATACAGGTTGAAAGTTACTGTCAGATACCTATTATTCCAATTTATTATAGGCAGAAAGTTAATGTCATATCTCCCACATATTCCCATTAATTACAGGCATGAATTTACTGTCATATCCCCCTTATTCCCATTCAATACACACAGAAAGTTACTGTCATATCCTCCACTTATTCCCATTCAATGCAGGCAGGAAGCTACTGTCATGTCCCCCCCCCCCCTTATTCCCATTCATTACAGGCAGAAAGTCACTATCATATCTCCATCATATTCCCATTTATTACAGGCAGGAAGATACTGTCATCTCTCCCGTATTCCCTTTCATTACATGCAGGAAGTTAATGGCATATCTTCTCCTTAAATCACATTCATTACAGACAGGAAGTTACTGTTGTGTGTTCCCCTTATTCCCATTCATTACAGGCAGATAGCAACTGCCATATCCCCCCTTATTCCCATTCATTACAGGCAGGAAATTACTGTCATATCTCCCCCTTGTTCCCATTCATTACAGGCAGGAAGTTGCTGTCATATCTCCTTCTTAATCCCATTCATTACAGGCAGGAAGTTACTCTCATATCTCCTCCTTAAGCCCATTCATTACAGGCAAGAATTTACCGGTATATCTCCCTCTTATTCCCATTCATTTCAAGCAAGACGTTATTGTCATATCTCCCCCTTTTTCTCATTTGTTATAGGCAGGAGGATACTGTCATACCTCCCCCTAATTCCCATTCATTACAGGCAGAAATATACTGGCATATCTCCACCTTATTCCCATTCATTACAGGCAGGAAATTACATTCACATCTCTTCCTTACTCCCATTCATTACAGGCAGGACATTACTGGCATATCTCCAACTTATTCCCATTCATTACAGGCAGGAGGTTATTGTCATATCTGCCCCTTATTCCTATTCATAACAGACAATACGTTACTGTCATATACCCCTTTATTCCGATTTATTACAGGCAGGAAGCTACTGTAATATATCCCCCTTATTCTCATTCATTACAGACAGGAATATACTGGGACATCACACCTTATTCCCATTCATTATAGGCAAGAAGTTATTGTCATATCACCCCTTATTCCCATTCATTACAGACAGGAAGTTACTGTCATATCTGCCCATTATGCCCATTCATAAAAGGTAAGAAGTTACTGTCATATCCCCCCTTATTCCCATTCATTACAGGCAGGAAGTTACTGGCAAATCCCCCCTTATTCCCATTTATTGCAGAAAGAAAGTTATGGTCATATCTCCCTCTTATTTCTATTCATTACAGGCAGGAAGTTAAAGTCATATCTCCCCATATTCCCATTTATTACAGGCAGGAAGTTACTGTCATATTTTCCCCATATTCCCATTCAATGCAGGCAGGAAGTTACAGGCATATCTCACCCTTATCCCCATTCATTACAGGCAAGAGGGTACTGTCATACCACCACCTTATTCCCATTTGTTATAGACAGGACATTACTGTCATATCTCCCCCTTATTCCCATTTATTACTGGTAGAAATTTACTGACATCTCCCCCGTATTCCCATTTGTTACAGGCAGGAAGTTAGTGTCATATCTATGCCTTATTTCCATTCATTAAAGGCAAGATATTCCAGTCATACCCCCCCCTTATTAGTTTTCATTACAGGCAAGAAGTTACTGTCATATCTCCCCCTTATTCCCATTCATTAAAGGCAGAAATTTACTGATATATCTCTCCCTTATTTCCAGTTGTTAGAGGCAAGAAGTTACTGTCATAGCTCCCCTTATTTCCAGTTGTTAGAGGCAAGAAGTTACTGTCATAGCTCCAACTTATTCTCGTTAGTTACAGGCAGGACATTACTGTCATATCTCCCCATTATTCCCATTTATTATAGGCAGGAAGTTACTGTCATATATCCCCCTTATTCCCATTCATCACAGGCAGAAATGTACTGACATATCTCCCCTTTATTTCGAATCATTATAGGCAGGAAGTTACTCTCATATCTTCGCCTTATTGCCATTCATTATAGGCAGGACATTACTGTCATATCATCCCCCTATTCCCATTCATTACAGTTAAGAATTTAATGGCATATCTCCACCTTATCCTCACTTATTACAGGCAAGAAGTTAATGTCATACCTCCCCATTATTCCCATTTTTTATAGGCAGGAAGTTACTGTCATATATCCACATTATTCCCATTCATTACAGTCAGGAAGTTACTGTAATATCTCCCCCTTAGTCCCATTCGTTACAGGCAGGAAGTTACTTTCATATCTCCCCCTTATTCCTGTTAATTACAGGCAGGAAGTTACTGTCATACCTCCCTTTTTCCCGTTCATTACAGGCAGGAAGTTACTGTCATATCTCATTATATACACATTCATTATAGGCAGGAAGTTACTGTCATATCTTTCCCTTATTCCTATTCATTACAGGCAGGAAATTACTGTCATATCCCCCCTTATTACCATTCATTACAGGAAGGAAGTTACTGTCATATCTCCCCCATCTTCCCTATCAATGCAGGCAGGAAGTTACTGTCATATCTCCCCCTTATTCCCATTCATTATAGGCAAGAAGTTACTGGCATATCTCCTCTTTATCCCCATTCATTATAGGCAAGATGTTACTGTGATAACCCCTCTTATTCCCATTTGTTATATGAAGGAAGTTACTGTCATATCTCCACCTTATTCCCATTCATTACAGACAGGACATTACAGTCATATCTCCCCATTATTCCAATTTGTTAGAGGCAAGCCATTACTGGCATATCTCCCTGTTATTCCCATTTATTACAGACAGAAATTTACAGGCAAATGTTCCCCTTTCCCATTCATTACAGGCAGGAAGTTACTGTCATATCTGCCCTTTATTCCCAATCATTGCAGGCAAGAAGTTACTGTAATATCACCCCTTATTCCTATGAATTACAGGCAAGAAGTTACTCTCATATTTCCCCCATATTCCCATTCATTACAGGCAGGAAGTCACTGTCATATCTCCCTCTTATTCCCATTCATTACATGCAGGAAGTCACTGTCATATCTCACTCTTATTCACATTCATTACAGTTAGGAAGATACTGTCATATCTCCCCCATATCCCCATTCATTACAGGCATGAAGTGACTGTCATGTCCCCACCTCATTCCCATTCATTACAGGCAGGATGTTATCATCATTTCTCTCCCTTATTCCCATTCATTACAGACAGTACATTACTGTCATATCACCCCCTTATTCCCATTCATCAAATGCAGGAAATTACTGTCATATCTCCCCCTTATTACCATTCTTTACAGGCAGGAAGTTACTGTCATATCTCTCCCTTGTTCCCATTCAATATAGGCAGAAAGTTACTGTCATATTCCTATTATTCCAATTTATTACAAGCAGAAAGTGTCATATCTCCCACTTATTCCCATTCATTACAGACATGAATTTACTGTCCTATCCCCCCTTATTCACATTCATTACACACAGGAAGTTACTGTCATATATTCCCCGTATGCCCATTCTTTACAGGGAGGAAGTTACTGTCATATCCTCCACTTATTCCCATTCAATGCAGGCAGGAAGCTACTGTCATGCCCCCCCCTCCCATATTCCCATTCATTACAGGCAGGAAATCACTTTCATATCTCCATCATATTCCTGTTCATTACAGGCAGGAAGATACTGTCATATCTCCCATATTCCCTTTCATTACATGCAGGAAGTTTATGGCATGTCTTCCCCTTAATCCCATTCATTACAGGCAGAAATTTACTGACATATATCCACCTTATTCCTATTCATTACATGCAGGAAGTTACTGTCATATCTCCAACTTATTCCTATTCATTACAGGCAGGACTTTACTGTCATATCTCCACCTTATTCCCATTTATTACAGGCAGGAAGTTACCGGCATGTCTCCCCATAGTTCCCAATTATTACAGACAGGAAGTCACTGGCAATTCTTCCCCTTATTCCCATTCATTACAGGCAGGAAGTTACTGTGACATCTAACCCTTATTCACATTCATTACAAGCAAGATGTTACTGTCATATCAACTCTTATTCCCATTTATTAGAGGCAGGAAGTTACTGTCATATCTCCCCCTTATTCCCATTCATTACAGGCAAGAAGTTACTGTCATATCTCCTCTTTATTCCCATTCAGTACAGGTAGGAAGTGACTGTCATGTTTCCCCCTTATTCCCGTTCATTACAGGCAGGAAGTTACTGTCGTACCTCCCGTTTTCCCATTCATTACAGGCAGGAAGTTACTGCCTTATCTCCCTCTTATTCCCATTCATTACAGGCAGAAAGTTACTGTCATATATTTCCCTTATTCCTATTCATTACATGCAGGAAATTACTGTCATATCCCCCTTTATTCCCATTCATTACAGGCAGGAAGTTACTGTCATATCTTCCCCATCTTCCCTATCAATGCAGGCAGGATGTTACTGTCATATCTCTCCCTTATTCCCATTCATTATAGGCAAGAAGTTCCTGGCATATCTCCCCTTTATCCCCATTCATTACAGCCAAGATGTTACTGTGTTATCCCCCCTTATTCCCATTTGTTGTACAAAGGAAGTTACTGTCATATCTCCCCCTTATTTCCATTCATTACAGGCAGAAATTTACTGATATATCTCCTCCGTATTCCCATTCATTACAAGCTGGAAGTTACTGTCATATCTCCACCTTATTCCCATTCATTACAGACAGGCCATTACAGTCATATCTCCCCATTATTACAATTTGTTAGAGGCAACCCATTACTGGCATATCTCCTTGTTATTCCCATTCATTACAGACAAAATGTTACTGGCAAATCTTTCCCTTATTCCCATTCATTACAGGCAGGAAGTTATTGGCATATCTGCCCTTTATCCCCAATAATTGCAGGCAAGAAGTTACTGTAATATCACCCCTTATTCCTGTTAATTACAGCTAATAAGGTACTCTGATATCTCCCCCATATTCCCATTCATTACAGGCAGGAAGTCACTGTCACATCTCCCTTTTAATCCCATTCCTTACAAGCAGGAAGTCACTGTCTTATCCAAGCCTTATTCAAATTAATGTCAGGCAGGAAGTTAATATCATATCTCGCTCTTATTCACATTCATTACAGGTAGGAAGATACTGTCATATCTCCACCTTATTCCCATTCATTACAGGCAGGATGTTACCATAATTTCTCCCCCTTATTCTAATTCATTACAGAAAGGAAGATACAGTCATATCTCCCTCTTATTCCCATTCATTACAAGCAGGAAGTCACTGTCATATACCCCCTTATTCCCCTACATTACAAGCAGGAAGTTACTGCCATAGCTCACCCTTATTCCCATTGCTTAAAGGCAGGAAGTTACTGTCATAGCTCCCCTTATTCCCATTCATTACAGGCAGGAAGTTACTATCATATCTCCCCCTCATTCCCATTCATTACATGCAGGAAAGTACTGTCATATCTCCCCCTTATCATTCTTTACACGCAGGAAGTTACTGTCATATCTCCCCCTTATTCCCATTCATTACTTGCAGGAAAGTACTGTCATATCTCCCCCTTATCATTCTTTACAGGCAGGAAGTTACTGTCATATCTCTCCCTTATTCCTATTCAATATAGGCAGAAAGTTAGTGTCATATCCCCCACTTATTCCCATTCATTACAGGCATGGATTTACTGTCATATCCCCCCTTATTCACATTCATTACACACAGAAAGTTACTGGCATATCTTCCCTGTATGCCCATTCCTTACAGGAAGGAAGTTACTGTCATATCCTCCACTTATTCCCATTCAATGCATACAGGAAGCAACTGTCATGTCCCCACCTTATTCCCATTCATTACAGGCAGGAAGTCACTGTCATATCTCCATCGTATTCCCATTCATTACAGGCAGGAAGTCACTGTCATATCTCCCATATTCCCTTCCAATACATGCAGGAAGTTGCTATCATATCTGCCCCTTATTCCCATTAATAACTGGCAAGAAGTTACTGCCATATCCCCCTTTATTCCCATTTATTACAGGCAGGAAGCTACTGTCATATATCCCCTTTAACCCCATTCATTATAGAGGGGAAGTTACTGGAACATCCCACCTTATTCCCATTCATTACAGGCAAGAAGTTATTGTCATATCCCCCCTTATTTCTATTAATTACATGCAGGAAGTTACTGGCATATCTCCCCTTATTCACATTCATTACAGACTGGAAGTTACTGTCATATCTCCCTCTTATTCCCATTCATTACAGGCAGGAAGTGATAGTCATAGCTCTCCATATTCCCATTTATTACAGGCAGGAAGTTACTGTCATGTTTTCCTCTTATTCCCATTCATTAGAGGCCGGAAGTTGCTGTCATATATCCCCTTATTCCCATTCAATGCAGGCAGGAATTTACTGGCATATCTCACCCTTATCCCCATTCATTACAGGCAAGAAGGTACTGTCATACCTCCACCTTATTCCCATTTGTTATAGACAGGACATTCCAGTCATATCTCCCCCTTATTAATTTTTATTACAGATAGGAAGTTACTGTCATATGTCCCGCCGTTTTCCCATTTATTACAGGCAGAAATTTACTGATATATCTCCCCCTTATTTCCAATTGTTAGAGGCAAGAAGATACTGTCATATCTCCACCTTATTCTCATTTGTTACAGGCAGGACATTACTGTCTTATCTTCCTCTTATTCCCATTCATTACAGGCAGAAATTTACTGACATATCTCCCCCTTATTTCCAATCATTAGAGGCAGGAAGTTACTGTCATATCTCCGCCTTATTGCCATTCATTTCAGGCAGGACATTACGGTGATATCTTCCCCTTATTCCCATTCATTACAGGCAGGAATGTACTGGAATATCTCCACCTTATCCTCGTTCATTACAGGCAAAATGTTAATGTCATACCTCCCTATTCCCATTTTTTATAGGCAGGAAGTTACTGTCATATCCCCCCCTTATTCCAATTCATTACAAGCAGAAATTTACTGACATATATCCACCTTATTCCCATTCATTACAAGTAGGAAGTTACTGTAATATCTCCACCTTGTTCCCATTCATTACAGGCAAGACAATACTGTCATATCTTTTCCTTATTCCTATTTATTACAGGCAGGAAGTTACCGGCATGTCTCCCCCTAATTCCCATTTATTACAGACAGGAAGTTACTGGCAATTCTTCCCCTTATTCTCATTCATTACAGGTGGGAAGTTACTGCCACATCTACCCCTTATTCCCATTCATTACACACATGAAGTTACTATCATATCCTCTTCATTCCCATTCATCACAGGCAGGAAGTTACTATCATATCTCCTTCTTATTCCGATTCATTTCAGGCAGGAAGGTACCGTCAGATCCCCCCTTATTTCCATTCATTAGAGTCAGGATGTCCCTTTCATATTCTCCCCCTTATTCCCATGCAATGCAGACAGGAAGTTAATTTCATATCTCTCCATTATTCCCATTCATTACAGGCAGAAATGAACTGGCATATCCCCCCTTTATTCCCATTTCTTACAGGAAGAAAGTTACTGCTATATCCCGCCCTTATTCCCATTAATTACAGACAAGAAGTTATTGTCATATCTGCACTTATTCCCATTCATAACAGGCAAGAAGTTACTGTCATAGCCCCCTTTATTCCCATTTATTACAGGCAGGAAGTTACTGCTATATCCCGCCCTTATTCCAATTCATTACAGGCAGGAAGTTACTGGCATATCCCACCTTATTCCCATGTATTACAGACAGGAAGTTACTGTCATATCTCCCCCATCTTCCCTATCAATGCAGGCAGGAAGTTACTGTCATATCTCCCCCTTATTCCCATTCATTATAGGCAAGAAGTTACTGGCATATCCTCCTCTTTATCCCCATTCATTATAGGCAAGATGTTACTGTGATATCCCCTCTTATTCCCATTTGTTATATGAAGGAAGTTACTGTCATATCTCCACCTTATTCCCATTCATTACAGACAGGACATTACAGTCATATCTCCCCATTATTCCAATTTGTTAGAGGCAAGCCATTACTGGCATATCTCCCTGTTATTCCCATTTATTACAGACAGAAAGTTACAGGCAAATGTTCCCCTTTCCCATTCATTACAGGCAGGAAGTTACTGTCATATCTGCCCTTTATTCCCAATCATTGCAGGCAAGAAGTTACTGTAATATCACCCCTTATTCCTATGAATTACAGGCAAGAAGTTACTCTCATATTTCCCCCATATTCCCATTCATTACAGGCAGGAAGTCACTGTCATATCTCCCTCTTATTCCCATTCATTACATGCAGGAAGTCACTGTCATATCTCACTCTTATTCACATTCATTACAGTTAGGAAGATACTGTCATATCTCCCCCATATCCCCATTCATTACAGGCATGAAGTGACTGTCATGTCCCCACCTCATTCCCATTCATTACAGGCAGGATGTTATCATCATTTCTCTCCCTTATTCCCATTCATTACAGACAGTACATTACTGTCATATCACCCCCTTATTCCCATTCATCAAATGCAGGAAATTACTGTCATATCTCCCCCTTATTACCATTCTTTACAGGCAGGAAGTTACTGTCATATCTCTCCCTTGTTCCCATTCAATATAGGCAGAAAGTTACTGTCATATTCCTATTATTCCAATTTATTACAAGCAGAAAGTGTCATATCTCCCACTTATTCCCATTCATTACAGACATGAATTCACTGTCCTATCCCCCCTTATTCACATTCATTACACACAGGAAGTTACTGTCATATATTCCCCGTATGCCCATTCATTACAGGGAGGAAGTTACTGTCATATCCTCCACTTATTCCCATTCAATGCAGGCAGGAAGCTACTGTCATGCCCCCCTTCCCATATTCCCATTCATTACAGGCAGGAAATCACTTTCATATCTCCATTATATTCCTGTTCATTACAGGCAGGAAGATACTGTCATATCTCCCATATTCCCTTTCATTACATGCAGGAAGTTTATGGCATGTCTTCCCCTTAATCCCATTCATTACAGGCAGAAATTTACTGACATATATCCACCTTATTCCTATTCATTACAGGCAGGAAGTTACTGTCATATCTCCAACTTATTCCTATTCATTACAGGCAGGACTTTACTGTCATATCTCCACCTTATTCCCATTTATTACAGGCAGGAAGTTACCGGCATGTCTCCCCATAGTTCCCAATTATTACAGACAGGAAGTTACTGGCAATTCTTCCCCTTATTCCCATTCATTACAGGCAGGAAGTTACTGTCACATCTAACCCTTATTCACATTCATTACAAGCAAGATTTTACTGTCATATCAACTCTTATTCCCATTTATTAGAGGCAGGAAGTTACTGTCATATCTCCCCCTTATTCCCATTCATTACAGGCAAGAAGTTACTGTCATATCTCCTCTTTATTCCCATTCAGTACAGGTAGGAAGTGACTGTCATGTTTCCCCCTTATTCCCGTTCATTACAGGCAGGAAGTTACTGTCGTACCTCCCGTTTTCCCATTCATTACAGGCAGGAAGTTACTGCCTTATCTCCCTCTTATTCCCATTCATTACAGGCAGAAAGTTACTGTCATATATTTCCCTTATTCCTATTCATTACATGCAGGAAATTACTGTCATATCCCCCTTTATTCCCATTCATTACAGGCAGGAAGTTACTGTCATATCTTCCCCATCTTCCCTATCAATGCAGGCAGGATGTTACTGTCATATCTCTCCCTTATTCCCATTCATTATAGGCAAGAAGTTCCTGGCATATCTCCCCTTTATCCCCATTCATTACAGCCAAGATGTTACTGTGTTATCCCCCCTTATTCCCATTTGTTGTACAAAGGAAGTTACTGTCATATCTCCCCCTTATTTCCATTCATTACAGGCAGAAATTTACTGATATATCTCCTCAATATTCCCATTCATTACAGGCTGGAAGTTACTGTCATATCTCCACCTTATTCCCATTCATTACAGACAGGCCATTACAGTCATATCTCCCCATTATTCCGATTTGTTAGAGGCAACCCATTACTGGCATATCTCCTTGTTATTCCCATTCATTACAGACAAAAAGTTACTGGCAAATCTTTCCCTTATTCCCATTCATTGCAGGCAGGAAGTTACCGGCATATCTGCCCTTTATCCCCAATAATTGCAGGCAAGAAGTTACTGTAATATCACCCCTTATTCCTGTTAATTACAGCTAATAAGGTACTCTCATATCTCCCCCATATTCCCATTCATTACAGGCAGGAAGTCACTGTCACATCTCCCTTTTAATCCCATTTCTTACAAGCAGGAAGTCACTGTCTTATCCAAGCCTTATTCCAATTAATTTCAGGCAGGAAGTTAATGTCATATCTCGCTCTTATTCACATTCATTACAGGTAGGAAGATACTGTCATATCTCCACCTTATTCCCATTCATTACAGGCAGGATGTTACCATCATTTCTCCCCCTTATTCTAATTCATTACAGAAAGGAAGATACAGTCATATCTCCCTCTTATTCCCATTCATTACAAGCAGGAAGTCACTGTCATATACCCCCTTATTCCCCTTCATTACAAGCAGGAAGTTACTGCCATAGCTCACCCTTATTCCCATTGCTTAAAGGCAGGGAGTTACTGTCATAGCTCCCCTTATTCCCATTCATTACAGGCAGGAAGTTACTATCATATCTCCCCCTCATTCCCATTCATTACATGCAGGAAAGTACTGTCATATCTCCCCCTTATCATTCTTTACAGGCAGGAAGTTACTGTCATATCTCTCCCTTATTCCTATTCAATACAGGCAGAAAGTTAGTGTCATATCCCCCACTTATTCCCATTCATTACAGGCATGGATTTACTGTCATATCCCCCCTTATTCACATTCATTACACACAGAAAGTTACTGGCATATCTTCCCTTTATGCCCATTCCTTACAGGAAGGAAGTTACTGTCATATCCTTCACTTATTCCCATTCAATGCATACAGGAAGCAACTGTCATGTCCCCACCTTATTCCCATTCATTACAGGCAGGAAGTCACTATCATATCTCCATCGTATTCCCATTCATTACAGGCAGGAAGTCACTGTCATATCTCCCATATTCCCTTCCAATACATGCAGGAAGTTGCGATCATATCTGCCCCTTATTCCCATTAATAACTGGCAAGAAGTTACTGCCATATCCCCCTTTATTCCCATTTATTACAGGCAGGAAGCTACTGTCATATATCCCCTTTAATCCCATTCATTATAGAGGGGAAGTTACTGGAACATCCCACCTTATTCCCATTCATTACAGGCAAGAAGTTATTGTCATATCCCCCCTTATTTCTATTAATTACATGCAGGAAGTTACTGGCATATCTCCCCTTATTCCCATTCATTACAGACTGGAAGTTACTGTCATATCTCCCTCTTATTCCCATTCATTACAGGCAGGAAGTGATAGTCATAGCTCTCCATATTCCCATTTATTACAGGCAGGAAGTTACTGTCATGTTTTCCTCTTATTCCCATTCATTAGAGGCCGGATGTTGCTGTCATATATCCCCTTATTCCCATTCAATGCAGGCAGGAATTTACTGGCATATCTCACCCTTATCCCCATTCATTACAGGCAAGAAGGTACTGTCATACCTCCACCTTATTCCCATTTGTTATAGACAGGACATTCCAGTCATATCTCCCCCTTATTAATTTTTATTACAGATAGGAAGTTACTGTCATATGTCCCCCGTTTTCCCATTTATTACAGGCAGAAATTTACTGATATATCTCCCCCTTATTTCCAATTGTTAGAGGCAAGAAGATACTGTCATATCTCCACCTTATTCTCATTTGTTACAGGCAGGACATTATTGTCTTATCTTCCTCTTATTCCCATTCATTACAGGCAGAAATTTACTGACATATCTCCCCCTTATTTCCAATCATTACAGGCAGGAAGTTACTCTCATATCTCCACCTTATTGCCATTCATTTCAGGCAGGACATTACGGTGATATCTTCCCCTTATTCCCATTCATTACAGGCAGGAATTTACTGGAATATCTCCACCTTATCCTCATTCATTACAGGCAAAATGTTAATGTCATACCTCCCTATTCCCATTTTTTATAGGCAGGAAGTTACTGTCATATCCCCCCCTTATTCCAATTCATTACAAGCAGAAATTTACTGACATATATCCACCTTATTCCCATTCATTACAAGTAGGAAGTTACTGTAATATCTCCACCTTGTTCCCATTCATTACAGGCAAGACAATACTGTCATATCTTTTCCTTATTCCTATTTATTACAGGCAGGAAGTTACCGGCATGTCTCCCCCTAATTCCCATTTATTACAGACAGGAAGTTACTGGCAATTCTTCCCCTTATTCTCATTCATTACAGGCGGGAAGTTACTGCCACATCTACCCCTTATTCCCATTCATTACACACATGAAGTTACTATCATATCCTCTTCATTCCCATTCATCACAGGCAGGAAGTTACTATCATATCTCCTTCTTATTCTGATTCATTTCAGGCAGGAAGGTACTGTCAGATCCCCCCTTATTTCCATTCATTAGAGTCAGGATGTCACTTTCATATTCTCCCCCTTATTCCCATGCAATGCAGGCAGGAAGTTAATTTCATATCTCTCCATTATTCCCATTCATTACAGGCAGAAATGAACTGGCATATCCCCCCTTTATTCCCATTCCTTACAGGCAGAAAGTTACTGCTATATCCCGCCCTTATTCCCATTAATTACAGACAAGAAGTTATTGTCATATCTGCACTTATTCCCATTCATAACAGGCAAGAAGTTACTGTCATAGCCCCCTTTATTCCCATTTATTACAGGCAGGAAGTTACTGCTATATCCCGCCCTTATTCCCATTCATTACAGGCAGGAAGTTACTGGCATATCCCACCTTATTCCCATGTATTACAGACAGGAAGTTACTGTCATATCTCCCCCATCTTCCCTATCAATGCAGGCAGGAAGTTACTGTCATATCTCCAACTTATTCCTATTCATTACAGGCAGGACTTTACTGTCATATCTCCACCTTATTCCCATTTATTACAGGCAGGAAGTTACCGGCATGTCTCCCCCTAGTTCCCAATTATTACAGACAGGAAGTTACTGGCAATTCTTCCCCTTATTCCCATTCATTACAGGCAGGAAGTTACGGTCACATCTAACCCTTATTCACATTCATTACAAGCAAGATGTTACTGTCATATCAACTCTTATTCCCATTTATTAGAGGCAGGAAGTTACTGTCATATCTCCCCCTTATTCCCATTCATTACAGGCAAGAAGTTACTGGCATATCTCCTCTTTATCCCCATTCATTATAGGCAAGATGTTACTGTGATAACCCCTCTTATTCCCATTTGTTATATGAAGGAAGTTACTGTCATATCTCCACCTTATTCCCATTCATTACAGACAGGACATTACAGTCATATCTCCCCATTATTCCAATTTGTTAGAGGCAAGCCATTACTGGCATATCTCCCTGTTATTCCCATTTATTACAGACAGAAATTTACAGGCAAATGTTCCCCTTTCCCATTCATTACAGGCAGGAAGTTACTGTCATATCTGCCCTTTATTCCCAATCATTGCAGGCAAGAAGTTACTGTAATATCACCCCTTATTCCTATGAATTACAGGCAAGAAGTTACTCTCATATTTCCCCCATATTCCCATTCATTACAGGCAGGAAGTCACTGTCATATCTCCCTCTTATTCCCATTCATTACATGCAGGAAGTCACTGTCATATCTCACTCTTATTCACATTCATTACAGTTAGGAAGATACTGTCATATCTCCCCCATATCCCCATTCATTACAGGCATGAAGTGACTGTCATGTCCCCACCTCATTCCCATTCATTACAGGCAGGATGTTATCATCATTTCTCCCTTATTCCCATTCATTACAGACAGTACATTACTGTCATATCACCCCCTTATTCCCATTCATCAAATGCAGGAAATTACTGTCATATCTCCCCCTTATTACCATTCTTTACAGGCAGGAAGTTACTGTCATATCTCTCCCTTGTTCCCATTCAATATAGGCAGAAAGTTACTGTCATATTCCTATTATTCCAATTTATTACAAGCAGAAAGTGTCATATCTCCCACTTATTCCCATTCATTACAGGCATGAATTTACTGTCATATCCCCCCTTATTCACATTCATTACACACAGGAAGTTACTGTCATATATTTCCCGTATGCCCATTCATTACAGGAAGGAAGTTACTGTCATATCCTCCACTTATTCCCATTCAATGCAGGCAGGAAGCTACTGTCATGCCCCCCCCCCCCATATTCCCATTCATTACAGGCAGGAAATCACTTTCATATCTCCATCATATTCCTGTTCATTACAGGCAGGAAGATACTGTCATATCTCCCATATTCCCTTTCATTACATGCAGGAAGTTTATGGCATGTCTTCCCCTTAATCCCATTCATTACAGGCAGAAATTTACTGACATATATCCACCTTATTCCTATTCATTACATGCAGGAAGTTACTGTCATATCTCCAACTTATTCCTATTCATTACAGGCAGGACTTTACTGTCATATCTCCACCTTATTCCCATTTATTACAGGCAGGAAGTTACCGGCATGTCTCCCCATAGTTCCCAATTATTACAGACAGGAAGTCACTGGCAATTCTTCCCCTTATTCCCATTCATTACAGGCAGGAAGTTACTGTGACATCTAACCCTTATTCACATTCATTACAAGCAAGATGTTACTGTCATATCAACTCTTATTCCCATTTATTAGAGGCAGGAAGTTACTGTCATATCTCCCCCTTATTCCCATTCATTACAGGCAAGAAGTTACTGTCATATCTCCTCTTTATTCCCATTCAGTACAGGTAGGAAGTGACTGTCATGTTTCCCCCTTATTCCCGTTCATTACAGGCAGGAAGTTACTGTCGTACCTCACGTTTTCCCATTCATTACAGGCAGGAAGTTACTGCCTTATCTCCCTCTTATTCCCATTCATTACAGGCAGAAAGTTACTGTCATATTTCCCTTATTCCTATTCATTACATGCAGGAAATTACTGTCATATCCCCCTTTATTCCCATTCATTACAGGCAGAAAGTTACTGTCATATCTTCCCCATCTTCCCTATCAATGCAGGCAGGATGTTACTGTCATATCTCTCCCTTATTCCCATTCATTATAGGCAAGAAGTTCCTGGCATATCTCCCCTTTATCCCCATTCATTACAGCCAATATGTTACTGTGTTATCCCCCCTTATTCCCATTTGTTGTACAAAGGAAGTTACTGTCATATCTCCCCCTTATTTCCATTCATTACAGGCAGAAATTTACTGATATATCTCCTCCGTATTCCCATTCATTACAGGCTGGAAGTTACTGTCATATCTCCACCTTATTCCCATTCATTACAGACAGGACATTACAGTCATATCTCCCCATTATTCCAATTTGTTAGAGGCAACCCATTACTGGCATATCTCCTTGTTATTCCCATTCATTACAGACAAAAAGTTACTGGCAAATCTTTCCCTTATTCCCATTCATTACAGGCAGGAAGTTACTGGCATATCTGCCCTTTATTCCCAATAATTGCAGGCAAGAAGTTACTGTAATATCACCCCTTATTCCTGTTAATTACAGGTAATAAGGTACTCTGATATCTCCCCCATATTCCCATTCATTACAGGCAGGAAGTCACTGTCACATCTCCCTTTTAATCCCATTCCTTACAAGCAGGAAGTCACTGTCTTATCCAAGCCTTATTCAAATTAATGTCAGGCAGGAAGTTAATGTCATATCTCGCTCTTATTCACATTCATTACAGGTAGGAAGATACTGTCATATCTCCACCTTATTCCCATTCATTACAGGCAGGATGTTACCATAATTTCTCCCCCTTATTCTAATTCATTACAGAAAGGAAGATACAGTCATATCTCCCTCTTATTCCCATTCATTACAAGCAGGAAGTCACTGCCATATCCCCCTTATTCCACTTCATTACAAGCAGGAAGTTACTTTCATAGCTCTCCCTTATTCCCATTACTTAAAGGCATGAAGTTACTGTCATAGCTCCCCTTATTCCCATTCATGACAGACAGGAAGTTGCTGTCATGTCTCCCCTTTATTACCACTCATTACAGGCAGGAAATTGCTATCATATCTCGCCCTTATTCCCATTCATTACTTGCAGGAAGTACTGTCATATCTCCCCCTTTTATCATTCTTTACAGGCAGGAAGTTACTGTCATATCTCCCTTATTCCTATTCAATACAGGCAGAAAGTTAGTGTCATATCCCCCACTTATTCCCATTCATTACAGGCATGGATTTACTGTCATATCCCCCCTTATTCACATTCATTACACACAGAAAGTTACTGGCATATCTTCCCTGTATGCCCATTCCTTACAGGAAGGAAGTTACTGTCATATCCTCCACTTATTCCCATTCAATGCATACAGGAAGCAACTGTCATGTCCCCACCTTATTCCCATTCATTACAGGCAGGAAGTCACTGTCATATCTCCATCGTATTCCCATTCATTACAGGCAGGAAGTCACTGTCATATCTCCCATATTCCCTTCCAATACATGCAGGAAGTTGCTATCATATCTGCCCCTTATTTCAATTAATAAATGGCAAGAAGTTACTGCCATATCCCCCTTTATTCCCATTTATTACAGGCAGGAAGCTACTGTCATATATCCCCTTTAATCCCATTCATTATAGACGGGAAGTTACTGGGACATCCCACCTTATTCCCATTCATTACAGGCAAGAAGTTATTGTCATAGTCCCCCTTATTTCTATTAATTACATGCAGGAAGTTACTGGCATATCTCCCCTTATTCCCATTCATTACAGACTGGAAGTTACTGTCATATCTCCCTCTTATTCCCATTCATTACAGGCAGGAAGTGATAGTCATAGCTCTCCATATTCCCATTTATTACAGGCAGGAAGTTACTGTCATATTTTCCTCTTATTCCCATTCATTAGAGGCCGGAAGTTGCTGTCATATATCCCCTTATTCCCATTCAATGCAGGCAGGAAGTTACTGGCATATCTCACCCTTATCCCCATTCATTACAGGCAAGAAGGTACTGTCATATACCTCCACCTTATTCCCATTTGTTATAGACAGGACATTCCAGTCATATCTCCCCCTTATTAATTTTTATTACAGATAGGAAGTTACTGTCATATGTCCCCAGTTTTCCCATTCATTACGGGCAGAAATTTACTGATATATCTCCCCCTTATTTCCAATTGTTAGAGGCAAGAAGATACTGTCATATCTCCACCTTATTCTCATTTGTTACAGGCAGGAAATTACTGTCTTATCTTCCTCTTATTCCCATTCATTACAGGCAGAAATTTACTGATATATCTCCCCCTTATTTCCAATCATTACAGGCAGGAAGTTACTCTCATATCTCCGCCTTATTGCCATTCATTTCAGGCAGGACATTACGGTGATATCTTCCCCTTATTCCCATTCATTACAGGCAGGAATTTACTGGAATATATCCACCTTATCCTCATTCATTACAGGCAAAATGTTAATGTCATACCTCCCTATTATTCCCATTTTTTATAGGCAGGAAGTTACTGTCATATCCCCCCCTTATTCCAATTCATTACAAGCAGAAAGTTACTGACATATATCCACCTTATTCCCATTCATTACAGGTAGGAAGTTACTGTAATATCTCCACCTTGTTCCCATTCATTACAGGCAAGACAATACTGTCATATCTTTTCCTTATTCCTATTTATTACAGGCAGGAAGTTACCGGCATGTCTCCCCTAATTCCCATTTATTACAGACAGGAAGTTACTGGCAATTCTTCCCTTATTCTCATTCATTACAGGTGGGAAGTTACTGCCACATCTACCCCTTTATTCCCATTCATTACACACATGAAGTTACTATCATATCCTCTTCATTCCCATTCATCACAGGCAGGAAGTTACTATCATATCTCCTTCTTATTCTGATTCATTTCAGGCAGGAAGGTACTGTCAGATCCCCCCTTATTTCCATTCATTAGAGTCAGGATGTCACTTTCATATTCTCCCCCTTATTCCCATGCAATGCAGGCAGGAAGTTAATTTCATATCTCCATTATTCCCATTCATTACAGGCAGAAATGAACTGGCATATCCCCCCTTTATTCCCATTCCTTACAGGCAGAAAGTTACTGCTATATCACGCCCTTATTCCCATTAATTACAGACAAGAAGTTATTGTCATATCTGCACTTATTCCCATTCATAACAGGCAAGAAGTTACTGTCATAGCCCCCTTTATTCCCATTTATTACAGGCAGGAAGTTACTGCTATATCCCGCCCTTATTCCCATTCATTACAGGCAGGAAGTTACTGGCATATCCCACCTTATTCCCATGTATTACAGACAGGAAGTTACTGTCATATCTCCCCCATCTTCCCTATCAATGCAGGCAGGAAGTTACTGTCATATCTCCCCCTTATTCCCATTCATTATAGGCAAGAAGTTACTGGCATATCCTCCTCTTTATCCCCATTCATTATAGGCAAGATGTTACTGTGATATCCCCTCTTATTCCCATTTGTTATATGAAGGAAGTTACTGTCATATCTCCACCTTATTCCCATTCATTACAGACAGGACATTACAGTCATATCTCCCCATTATTCCAATTTGTTAGAGGCAAGCCATTACTGGCATATCTCCCTGTTATTCCCATTTATTACAGACAGAAAGTTACAGGCAAATGTTCCCTTCCCATTCATTACAGGCAGGAAGTTACTGTCATATCTGCCCTTATTCCCAATCATTGCAGGCAAGAAGTTACTGTAATATCACCCTTATTCCTATGAATTACAGGCAAGAAGTTACTCTCATATTTCCCCATATTCCCATTCATTACAGGCAGGAAGTCACTGTCATATCTCCCTCTTATTCCCATTCATTACATGCAGGCAGTCACTGTCATATCTCACTCTTATTCACATTCCTTACACTTAGGAAGACACTCTCATATCTCCCATATCCCCATTCATTACAGGCATGAAGTGACTGTCATGTCCCCACCTCATTCCCATTCATTACAGGCAGGATGTTACTGTCATATCTCACCCTTATTCCCATTCATTACAGACAGTGCAGGAAATTACTGTCATATCTCCCTTATTACCATTCTTTACAGGCAGGAAGTTACTGTCATATCTCTCCCTTGTTCCCATTCAATATAGGCAGAAAGTTACTGTCATATTCCTATTATTCCAATTTATTACAAGCAGAAAGTGTCATATCTCCCACTTATTCCCATTCATTACAGACATGAATTCACTGTCCTATCCCCCCTTATTCACATTCATTACATACAGGAAGTAACTGTCATATATTCCCCGTATGCCCATTCATTACAGGGAGGAAGTTACTGTCATATCCTCCACTTATTCCCATTCAATGCAGGCAGGAAGCTACTGTCATGCCCCCCCCTTATTCCCATTCATTACAGGCAGGACGTCACTATCATTTCTCCATTGTATTGTCGTTCATTACAGGCAGGACGATACTGTCATATCTCTCATATTCCCTTTCATTACATGCAGGATGTTAATGGCATGTCTTCCTCTTAATCCCATTTATTACAGGCAGAAATTTACTGACATATATCCACCTTATTCCTATTCATTACAGGCAGGAAGTTACTGTAATATCTCCACCTTATTCCCATTAATTACAGCAGGACATTATTGTCATATATCCTGCTTATTCCCATTCATTGCAGGCAGGAAGTTACTGGCATATCTCCCCCTGATTCCCATTTATTACAGACAGGATGTTACTGTCATATCTACCCCTTATTCCCATTCATTACAGGCAGGATGTTACTGTCATATCTACCCCTTATTCCCATTCACTGGAAGCAAGAAGTTACTTTCATATCAACACTTATTCCCATTTATTAGAGGCTGGAAATTACTATAATATCTCCCCCTTATTCCCATTGATTACAGGCAGGACATTACTGTCATATCTCACCCTTCTTCCCATTCATTACAGGAAGAAATTTACTGTCATATCCTCTTATTCCCATTGATTACAGGCAGGACATTACTGTCATATCTCACCCTTCTTCCCATTCATTAATGGCAGAAGTTTACTGACATATCTCCCCCTTATCCCCATTCATTACACACAGGAAGTTACTGTTATATCCTCCTTATTCCCATTCCTTACAGGCAGGAAGTTACTATAATATCTCCCCCTTATTCCCATTCATTACAGGCAGGAAGTTACTGTCATATCTCCCTTATTCCCATTCATTACAGGCAGGAAGTTACTGTCATATCTCCCCCTTATTCCCATTCATTACAGGCAAGAAGTTACTGTCATATCCCCCCTTATTCCCATTTATTACAGGCAGGAAGTTACTGTCATATCTCCCCTTATTCCCATTCATTACAGGCAGGAAGTTACTGTCATATCTCCCCCTTATTCCCATTCATTACAGGCAGGAAGTTACTGTCATATCTCCCCTTATTCCCATTCATTACAGGCAGGAAGTCACTGCCATATCTCCCCTTATTCCCATTCATTGCAGGCAGGAAGTTACTGTCATATCTCCCCCTTATTCCCATTCATTATAGGCAGGAAGTTACTGGCATATCTCTGCCTTACTCCCATTCATTACAGGCAGGAAGTTACTGTCATATCCTCTTATTAGCATTCATTACAGGCAGGAAGTTGCTGTCATATTTCCCCATATTCGCATTCATTACAGGCCCAAAGTAACTGTCATATCTCACCCTTATTCCCATTCATTACAGGCATTCATTACAGGCAGGAAGTTACTGTCATATTTCTGCCTTATTCCCATTCATTACAGGCAGGAAGTTGCTGTCATATCTCCCCTTATTCGCATTCATTACAGCCAGGAAGTTACCGTCATATCTTCCCCTTATTCCTATTCATTACAGGCAGAAAATTACTGTCATATCTACGACGTATTCCCATTCATTACAGGCTTATTCCCATTCATTACATATTCCCATTCATTACATCCCATTCATTACATATTCCCATTCATTACAGGCAGGAAGTTACTGCCTTATTCCCATTCACTTATTCCCATTCATTACAGGCCCATTCATTACACATTCATTACAGGTATTCCCATTTGTTACAGGCAGAAAGTTGCTGTCATATCTCCACCTTATTCCCATTCATTGCAGGTATTCCCATTCATTACAGGCAGGAAGTTACTGTCATATCCTTATTCCCATTCATTACAGGCCATATCCTCCTTATTCCCATTCATTACAGTCAGGAAATTACTGTCATATCTCCCCTTTATTCCCATTCATTACAGCAGGAAGTTACTGCCACATCTACACTTATTCCCATTCATTACAAACAGGAAGTTACTGTCATATCTCCCTTATTCCCATTCATTACAAGCAGGAAGTTACTGTCTTATCTCCCTCTAATTCCCATTCATTGCAGGCAGAAAGTTACTGTCATATCTCCTTATATTCACATTCATTACAGGCAGGAAGTTACTGTCATATCTCCCCTTATTCCCATTCATTACAGGCATGACATTACTGTCGTAACCCACCTTATTCCCATTCATTACAGGCAGGAAGTTACTTTCATATCTCCCACTTATTCCCAATCATTACAGACATGAAGTTACTGACATATCTCAGTCTTATTCCCATTCATTACAGGGAATAAGTTACAGTCATATCCCTACTTAATCCCATTCAATGCAGGCAGAAAGTTACTGTCATATCTCCCCCTTATGCCATTCATTACAGGCATATTCCCATTCTTTGCAGGCAGGATTTTACTGTCATATCTCCCTTATTCCCATTCAATACAGGCAGGAAGTTACTGACATATCCCCCTTATTCCAATTTATTACAGGCAGGATTTTACTGTCATATCTCCCACTTATTCCCATTCATTACAAGCAGGAAGTTATATTCCACCTTATTCCCATTCATTACAGGCAGGAATATACTGTCATATATCCCCCTTATTCCATTCATTACAGGCAGGAAGATACTGCCATTTCTCCCATTATTCCCATTCATTACAAGCAGGAAGTTACTGTCATATCTCCCGCTTATTCCCATTCATTACAGGCAGGAAGTTACTGTCATATCTCCCACTTATTCCCATCCATTACAGGCATGAATTTACTGTCATATCCCCCCTTATTCCCATTCATTACAGGCAGGAAGTTACTGTCATATCCCCCTTTATTCCCATTTATTACAGGCAGGAAGCTACTGTCATATCTCCACCTTATTCCCATTCATTACAGGCAGGAAGTTACTGTCATATCTCCCCCTTATTCCCATTCATTACAGGCAGGAAGTTACTGTCATATCTCCCCCTTATTCCCATTCATTACAGGACATTACTGGCATTACACCCCTTATTCCCATTCATTACAGGCAGGAATTTACTGTCATATCTCCCTCTTAATCCCATTAATTACAGGCAGAAAGTTACTGTTATATCCCCCTTATTGCCATTCAATGCAGTCAGGAAGTTACTATCATATCTCCCCCTTATTCCTATTCATTACAGGCAGAAAATTACTGTCATATCTACGACGTATTCCCATTCATTACAGGCAGGAAGTTACTGTCATATCTCCCCCATCTTCCCATTCATTGCAGGAAGTTACTGCCATATCTCCCTCTTATGCCCATTCATTACAGGAAGGAAGTTAGTCATATCTCCCCTTATTCCCATTCATTGCAGGCATAAATTTAATGACATATCTCCCCCTTATTCCCATTCATTACAGGCAGGAAGTTACTGTCATATCTCCCCCTTATTCCCATTCATTACAGGCAGGAAGTTACTGTCATATCTCCCCTTATTCCCATTCATTACAGGCAGGAAGTTACTGTCATATCTCCCCCTTATTCCCATTCATTACAGGCAGGAAGTTACTGTCATACCTACTCCTTATTCCCATTCATTACAGGCAGGAAGTTACTGTCATATCTCCCCCTTATTCCCATTCATTGCAGGGAGGAAGTTATTGTAATATCACCCATTATTCTCATTAATTACAGGCAAGACGTTACTGTCATATCTCCCATATTCCCATTCATTACAGGCAGGGAGTCACTGTCATATCCTCACCTTATACCCATTCATTACAGGCAGGAAGTCACTGTCATATCCTCACCTTATACCCATTCATTACAGGCAGGAAGTTACTGTCATATCTCCCCCTTATTCCCATTCACTACAGGCAGGAAGTTAGTGTCATATCTCCCCATATTCGCATTCATTACAGGCAGGAAGTTACTGTCATATCTCCCCCTTATTCCCATTCACTACAGGCAGGAAGTTAGTGTCATATCTCCCCTTTTTTTCCCTATTCATTACAGGCAGGAAGTTACTGTCATATCCCCCTTATTCCCATTCATTACAGGCAGGAAGTTACTGTCATATCTCCCCCTTATTCCCATTCATTACAGGCAGGAAGTTACTGTCATATCTCCCCTTATTCCCATTCATTACAAGCAGGAAGTTACTGTCATATCTCTTATTCCCATTCATTACAGGCAGGAATATACTGTCATATATCCCCCTTATTCCATTCATTACAGGCAGGAAGTTACTGTCATATCTCCTACTTATTCCCATTCCTTACAGGCAGGAAGTTACTGTCATATCTCCTTATTCCCATTCATTACAGGCAAGTTACTGGCATATCTCCACCTTATCCTCATTTATTACAGGCAGGAAGTTACTGTCAAATCTCCCATTATTCCCATTCATTACAGGCAGGAAGATACTGTCATATCTCCCTTATACCCATTCATAATATGCAGGAATATACTGTCATATATCCCCCTTATTCCATTCATTACAGGCAGGAAGTTACTGTCATATCTGCCTTATTCCCATTCTTTACAG
The DNA here is from genome assembly GCF_019279795.1 of Protopterus annectens. Classification (NCBI taxonomy): domain Eukaryota; kingdom Metazoa; phylum Chordata; order Ceratodontiformes; family Protopteridae; genus Protopterus; species Protopterus annectens. Next base: position 239,013,694 of record NC_056750.1, read on the forward strand.
GCAGGAAGTTACTGTCATATCTCCCTCTTATTCCCATTCATTACAGTCAAGAAGTTACTGTCTTATGTCCCCCATATTCCCATTCATTACAGGCAGCAAGTTACTGTCATGTATCCCTCTTATCCCATTCGTTAAAGGCAGGATATTACTGTCATATCTCCCGCTTATTCCCATTCATTACAAACAGGAAGTTACGGTCATATCTCCCCCATATTCCCATTCATTACAGGCTACTGTCATATCTCCCTTATTCCCATTCATTACATATTCCCATTCATTACAGGAAGTTACTGTCATATCTCCCCATTATTCCCATTTGTTAGAGGCATTACTGGCATATCTCCCCTTATTCCCATTCATTACAGACAAAGTTACTGGCATATCTCCCCTTATTCACATTCATTACAGGCAGGAAGTTACTGTCATATCTTCCCCTTATTCCCATTCATTACAGGCAAGACATTACTGTAATATCACCCATTATTCCCATTAATTACAGGCAAGAAGTTACTGTCATATCCCCCCCATTTTCCCATTTATTACAGGCAGAAAGTCACTGCCATATCCCCTTAATCCCATTCATTACAGCAGGAAGTCACTGTCTTATCCCCCTTATTCCCATTCATTTCAGGCAGGAAGTTAATGTCATATCTGCCTCATTCACATTCATTACAGGCAGGAATATACTGTTATATCTCCCCCATATTCCCATTCATTACAGGCAGGGAGTTACTATCATATCTCCCCCTTATTCCCATTCATTACTGACAGGAAGATAGGGTCATATCTCCCTCTTATTCCCATTGATTACAAGCAGGAAGTTACCATCATATCCCCCCTTATTCCCCTTTATTAAAAGCAGGAAGTTACTTTCATAGCTCCCCCTTATTCCCATTGCTTAAAGGCAGGAAGTTACTGTCATAGCTCCCCTTATTCCCATTCATTGCAGGCAGGAAGTTACTATCATATCTCCCCCTCATTCCCATTCATTACATGCAGGAAAGTACTGTCATATCTCGCCCTTATTCCCATTCATTACTTGCAGGAAAGTACTGTCATATCTCCCCCTTATCATTCTTTACAGGCAGGAAGTTACTGTCATATCTCTCCCTTATTCCTATTCAATACAGGCAGAAAGTTAGTGTCATATCCACCACTTATTCCCATTCATTACAGGCATGGATTTACTGTCATATCCCCCCTTATTCACATTCATTACACACGGAAAGTTACTGGCATATCTTCCCTTTATGCCCATTCCTTACAGGAAGGAAGTTACTGTCATATCCTCCACTTATTCCCATTCAATGCATACAGGAAGCTACTGTCATGTCTCCACCTTATTCCCATTCATTACAGGCAGGAAGTCACTATCATATCTCCATCGTATTCCCATTCATTACAGGCAGGAAGTCACTGTCATATCTCCCATATTCCCTTCCAATACATGCAGGAAGTTGCTATCATATCTGCCCCTTATTCCCATTAATAACTGGCAAAAAGTTACTGCCATATCCCCCTTTATTCCCATTTATTACAGGCAGGAAGCTACTGTCATATATCCCCTTTAATCCCATTCATTATAGAGGGGAAGTTACTGGAACATCCCACCTTATTCCCATTCATTACAGGCAAGAAGTTATTGTCATATCCCCCCTTATTTCTATTAATTACATGCAGGAAGTTACTGGCATATCTCCCCTTATTCCCATTCATTACAGACTGGAAGTTACTGTCATATCTCCCTCTTATTCCCATTCATTACAGGCAGGAAGTGATAGTCATAGCTCTCCATATTCCCATTTATTACAGGCAGGAAGTTACTGTTATGTTTTCCTCTTATTCCCATTCATTAGAGGCCAGAAGTTGCTGTCATATATCCCCTTATTCCCATTCAATGCAGGCAGGAATTTACTGGCATATCTCACCCTTATCCCCATTCATTACAGGCAAGAAGGTACTGTCATACCTCCACCTTATTCCCATTTGTTATAGACAGGACATTCCATATCTCCCCCTTATTAATTTTTATTACAGATAGGAAGTTACTGTCATATGTCCCCCATTTTCCCATTCATTACAGGCAGAAATTTACTGATATATCTCCCCCTTATTTCCAATTGTTAGAGGCAAGAAGATACTGTCATATCTCCACCTTATTCTCATTTGTTACAGGCAGGACATTACTGTCTTATCTTCCTCTTATTCCCATTCATTACAGGCAGAAATTTACTGACATATCTCCCCCTTATTTCCAATCATTACAGGCAGGAAGTTACTCTCATATCTCCGCCTTATTGCCATTCATTTCAGGCAGGACATTACGGTGATATCTTCCCCTTATTCCCATTCATTATAGGTAGGCATTTACTGGAATATCTCCACCTTATCCTCGTTCATTACAGGCAAAATGTTAATGTCATACCTCCCTATTCCCATTTTTATAGGCAGGAAGTTACTGTCATATCCCCCCCTTATTCCAATTCATTACAAGCAGAAATTTACTGACATATATCCACCTTATTCCCATTCATTACAGGTAGGAAGTTACTGTAATATCTCCACCTTGTTCCCATTCATTACAGGCAAGACAATACTGTCATATCTTTTCCTTATTCCTATTTATTACAGGCAGGAAGTTACCGGCATGTCTCCCCCTAATTCCCATTTATTACAGACAGGAAGTTACTGGCAATTCTTCCCCTTATTCTCATTCATTACAGGCGGGAAGTTACTGCCACATCTACCCCTTATTCCCATTCATTACACACATGAAGTTACTATCATAGCCTCTTCATTCCCATTCATCACAGGCAGGAAGTTACTATCATATCTCCTTCTTATTCCGATTCATTTCAGACAGGAAGGTACTGTCAGATCCCCCCTTATTTCCATTCATTAGAGTCAGGATGTCACTTTCATATTCTCCCCCTTATTCCCATGCAATGCAGGCAGGAAGTTAATTTTATATCTCTCCATTATTCCCATTCATTACAGGCAGAAATGAACTGGCATATCCCCCCTTTATTCCCATTCCTTACAGGCAGGAAGTTACTGCTATATCCCGCCCTTATTCCCATTAATTACAGACAAGAAGTTATTGTCATATCTGCACTTATTCCCATTCATAACAGGCAAGAAGTTACTGTCATAGCCCCCTTTATTCCCATTTATTACAGGCAGGAAGTTACTGCTATATCCCACCCTTATTCCCATTCATTACAGGCAGGAAGTTACTGGCATATCCCACCTTATTCCCATGTATTACAGACAGGAAGTTACTGTCATATCTCCTCCATATTCCCATTCATTACAAACAGGAATTCTCAGTCATATCTCCCTCATATTACCATTCATTACAGGCAGGAAGATATTGTCATATCTCCCATATACACATTCATTACAGGCAGGAAGTTAATGGCATATCTTCCCCTTAATTCAATTCATTACAGGTAGGAAATTACTGTCATGTCTCCCCCTTATTTCCATTAATTACAGGCAGGATGTTACTGTCATAGCTCCCTCTTATTTCCATTCACTACCAGTAGGAAGTTAGTCATATCCCCCTTTTATTCCCAATAATTAGAAGCAGGAAGTTATTGTCATAGTATGCCTTTATTTCCATTCGCTACAAGCAAGAAATTACTGTCATTTCTCCCCCTTATTCCCATCTGTTAGAGGCAAGGCATTACTGGCATATCCCCCCTTATTCCCCTTCATTAAATAGAGAAAGTTACTGCCAAATCTTACCCTTATTTCTATTCATTACAGGCAAGAAGATACTGTCATATCTCCCTCTTCTTCCCATTCATTACAACAAGCAGGAAGTTACTGTCATATCCCCCTTATTCCCCTTCATTACAATCAGGAAGTTAATGTCATAGCTCCCCCTTATTCCCATTACTTAAAGGCAGAAAGTTGCTGTCATAGCACCCCTTATTCCCATTCATTACAGACAGGAAGTTACTGCCATATCTCCCCCGTATTCCCATTTATTACAGGCAGGTAATTACTGTCATATCTCCCACTTATTCCCATTCATTACAGGCAGGAAGTCATTATCATATCCTCACCTTATTCCCATTCATTACAAGAAGGAAGTTACTGTCATATCTCCCTCTTATTCCCGTTCATTACAGGTAAGAAGATACTGTCATATCTCCCCCATATTCCCATTCATTTCAGGCAGGATGTTCCCATCATATCTCCCCCTTATTCCCATTCATTGCAGACCAAAAGATACAGTCATAACTCCCTCTTGTTCCCATTCATTACAAGCAGGAAGTTACTGTCATATCCCCCCTTATTTCCCTTCATTACAAGCAGAAACTTAACTGTCTTAGCTCCCCCTTATTCCCATTATATAAAGGCAGAAAGTTGCTGTCATAGCACCCCTTATTCCCATTCATTACAGACAGGAAGTTAATGCCATATCTCCCCCTTATTCCCATTTATTATAGGCAGGAAATTACTCTCATATCTCCCACTTATTCCCATTCATTATAGGCATTAATTTACAGTCATAGCCTCCCTTATTCCCATTCATTACAGGCAGGAAGATACTGGCATATCTTCCCCTTTTTCCTATTCATTACAGGGAGGAAGTTACTGCCAGATCCTCCATTAATTCCCATTCAATGCAGGCAGGAAGCTACTGTCATGTCCCCCCTTATTCCCATTCATTACAGGCAGAAAGTCACTATCATATCTCCATCTTATTCCCATTCATTACAGGCAGAATGATACTGTCATATCTCCCATATTCCCATTCATTACATTCAGGAAGTTAATGGCATATCTTCCCATTAATCCCATTCATTACAGGCAGGAAGTTACTGCCGTGTCTCCCCCTTATTCTCATTCATTTCATATAGGAAGTTAGTGTCATATCTCCCTCTTATTCCCATTCATTACAAGCAAGAAGCTACTGTCATATCCCCCTTATTCCCATTCATTACATGCAGAAAATTACTGTCATATCTCCCCCTTGTTCCCATTCATAACAGGCAGGAATTTACTGTCATATCTCCTCCTTAATCCCACTCATTACAGGCAGGAATTTACTCTCATATCTTTAAGCCCATTTATTACAGGCAGGAAGTTACTGGCATTTATCCCCCTTATTCCAATTCATTACAGGTAGGAAGATACTGGCATATCTTCTCCTTATTCCCATTCATTACAGGGAGGAATATACTGTCATATCCTCCATTTATTCCCATTCAATGCAGGCATGAAGCTACTGTCATATCTCTCCCTTATTCCCATTCACTACAGGCAGGAAGTTACTGTCATATCTCCCTCTAATTTCCATTCATTACAGGCAGAAAGTTACTCTCATACCCCTGTTATTCCCATTCATTACAGGTAGTAAGTTACTGTCATATCTCCCCATATTCTCATTTATTACAGACAGGAACGTGCGGTCATATCTTTCCCTTATTCCTATTCATTACATGCAGTAAAAAACAAAAATGAAAACTCCAGCAGAGCTAGAACTTCCACTGAGTGACCTCCCAAGCCTCTTGTATCAGAGGCACATGGGCAATATGCAAATGAACCTTATGAACCTCAGGTGTTTCAGCTCATTGGCAACTCTGAATGCCCATGACTTGTTTCATCATTTTAATGGACAATTTCAGACCAATAAAGCCAAACCTCACTAGCTGTGGATATGCATATTTCGGCCTTGTTATGACCTCATCAGAACAGCACAAGCAGAGTGTTTGACTAAGCATTAGAAACTTACACTTACAAAGCATTATAAAGTTACACATTTGCCAATGAACTGAAACACCCGATGCTCATAAGGTTCATTTGCATATATCGCATGTGCCTCTGATACAAGAGGTTTGGGAGGTCACTCAGTGGAAGTTCTAGCTTTTCTGGAGTTTTCATTTTTGTTTTTACTGATTGGTTTTTCAGTGACCTTCTCACTCATTGTTTTATTTTGTTGTTTGGGATATTTTTGCATTTATCCTAATGATAATGATCATCAGCTGGGTATAACAGCCCTGTGTTTCTAATGCTTATTCAGACATTTTGCTTGTGCTGTGCTGATGAGATCATAACAAGGCCGAAATATGCATATCCACAGCTAGTGGGGTTTGGCTTTATTGGTCTGAAATTGTCCATTAAAATGACGAAACAAGTCATGGGCATTCAGAATTGTCAATGAGTTGAAACACCTGATGTTAATAAGGTTCATTTGCCTATATCCCATGTGCCACTGATACAACAGGTTTGGGAGATCACTCAGTGGAAGTACTGCCTTTGCTGGAGTTTTAATTTTTGTTTTTACTGCTTAGTTTTTCAGTTACCTTCTCACCCGATGTTTTAGGTTGTTATTCATTACATACAGGAAACTACTGTCATAGCACCCCCTTATTCCCATTCATTACAGGGGCAGTTACTGTCATATATTTTCCATCTCCCCATTCAATGCAGGCAGGAAGTTACTGTCATATCTTCCCCTTATCCCTATTCATTACAGGCAGGACGTTATTGGCATATCTCCCCCTTATCCCCATTCATTACAGGAAAGATGTTACTGTGATATCCCACCTTATTCCCATTTGTTATATGAAGGAAGTTACTGTCATATCTCCCCCTTATTTCCATTCATTACAGGCAGAAATTTACTGACATATCTCCCCCTTATTCCCATTCATTACAGGCAGGAAGCTACTGTCATATCTCCACCTCATTCCCATTCATTTTGGACAGGACATTACTGTTATATCTCCCCCTTATTCCCATCCATTAGAGGCAAGGCGTTACTGGCATATCCCCCCTTATTCCCATTAATTACAGACAGAAAGTTACTGGCAAATCTTCCCCTTATTTCCATTCATTATAGGCAGGAAGTCACTATCATATCCTCTCCTTATTCACATTCATTACAGGCAAGAAGATACTGTCATATCTCCCCCATATTCCGATTCATTACAGGCAAGAAGTGCCTGTCATGTCTCTCCCTTATTCCCATTCATTACAGGCAGGATGTTACCATCATATCTCCCCCTTATTCCCATTCATTACAGACCAGAAGATACAGTCATATCTCCCTCTTGTTTCCCTTCATTACAAGCAGGAAGTTACTGTCATAGCTCCCCCTTATTCCCATTACTTAAAGGCAGAAAGTTACTGCCATAGCTCCCCTTATTCCCATTCATTACAGACAGGGAGTTATTGCCATATCTCCCCCTTATTCCCATTTATTACAGGAAGGAAGTTACTGTCATATCTCCCTCTTAATTTCATTTGCGGCAACAAGTTACTGGCATATCTCCCCCATATTCCTATTCATTACAGGCAGGAAGATACTGACATGTCTTCCCCTTATTCCAATTCATTACAGGTAGGAAGTCACTATCATATCTCCATCTTATTCCCATTCATTACAGACAGAAAAATACTGTCATATGTCCCATATTCCCATTCATTACATGCAGGAAGTTAATGGCATATCTTCTCCTAAAAAACTGTAACAACGGACTAGCCGATGAACTTATAAACTGATAAAAACACAGTAGCAAACTGAGTTGTGGCCACAAATGAGGCACAAATACGTATTTAGCGCTTTCTTCCACTTTAATTAGAATGTGAACTTCTTCAGAAAAGACACGAGCCCTCTCAAACTCGTGTCTTTTATAGAATATATACAGGATGTGATATCATAATTGACAAAATTTGATTCTTATTAATTGTTCAATTATAACAAATCTTCTCCTTAGTAAAGCGTTCTGTGTACTGTTATTTAAATAAATATTTTCACAAGTTTTCTAAAAAAGAACAAATCTTATAACTTTCAAATGTTATTCCAAATGGACAGTCAATTTCAAATACAATTTTGTATGTCTCGCCATAGCGATCTTAGTTTAATTGACAGTGTGGATCTCTATATAAATGTAAACGTTCTTAAATTGATGCACATCCACATGGTGTGCGCTGTATATTAACTATCCATCTTCCGATCAAAAGTTGTTATAAAAAATGCACGCACTAAACCAATGGATGTGCAAAACACTCGCATCCGCATGCGGTGAACTTATAAGTGTGTGCACCCGTGCCCAACTGTGTAGAAATGCATCAACGTGCACACATGTGCACTCATGCACCCACACTCACACACACACATATACTCACATTCACGCGCACACACATATATATATGTGCCCATACACACTCACACACACTCTCTCACACACACATTCTCACGTGTGCACATACACACAAGAAAACGATACACACTGGTGCAAATCAATCACCCTCTCACACATGCACACAACAGACTGGTACCTAAAAAAACTCTCATCAAACACTCGCCCCGACTCAAACAAGGAACTACTCATACTCTCACACCTGCCTTCCGAATAATAACACTAGTGCACGAGTGATGCGTGTGCACACGCACCAGCATTGACACGTACACACACTCCACAAAAAAGCTCTCCGTGGAAGTGCTGGCTATAACTAAATGAAGTGACTGCATGAATTGCATGCAGACATTCACTGCTACTTACGCACATACAACATTTACACCCCACGGTGACAAAGTGTTTACCACACTGATGTGTATCACCATATTCTATTCAAGTATGTTCCCCTAAATAGGGATACTTCGTGAAATAAAAAATACAATTTGAATTAATGGTCCTATTTCTATATCAGATAACACTGTCATATTGTTCACATGACAATACTTCAAGATGTTTAAAAACTTCTAATAATTTCAAACTACCAACTGTATATCTTAGCGCCATCAGGTATATAAACCAAACAGATTAAAAGGGTTTAAAATTAGACACCATAAATAATGCCTATCTATATTACTGTTTATATTTGAAATTATAATAACATTCTAAACAGTGGATTACTATCATACTGACTTGCAAAAACATCATTAAATGTATCTATATGTTAAAAAACATTTTATGTTTATAACCTCATTGCCACAACTCAGTTTGCTACTGTATTTTTATCTGTCATATCTTCTCCATAATCCCATTTATTACAGGCAGGAAGTTACTGCCGTGTCACCCCCTTATTCCCATTCATTACAGGCAGAATGTTTCTGCCACATCTCCTCTGTATTCCCATTCATTTCATACAGGAAGCTACTGTCATATCTCCCTCTTATTTCCATTCATTACAGGCAGGAAGTTACTGCTATATCCCTCCTTATTCCTATTCCTTACAGGCAGGAAATTACTGTCATATTTCTCCCTTGTTCCCATTCATAACAGGAGGAAGTTACTGTCATAGCTCCTCCTTAATCCCATTCATTACAGGCAGGAAGTTACTCTCATATCTCCCCTTAAAGTCCATTTATTACAGGCAGGAAGATACTGGCATATCTTCCCCCAATTCCCATTCATTACAGGGAGGAAGTTGCTGTCATATCCTCCATTTATTCCCATTCAATGCAGACAGGAAGCTACTGTCATGTCCCCTTCTTATTAGCATTCTTTACAGGCAGGAAGTCACTATCATATCTCCATCTTATTCCCATTCATTACAGGCAAAAATATACTGTCATATCTCATATTACCATTTATTACATGCTGAAAGTTAATGGCATATCTTCCCTTTAATCCCATTCAATACAGGCAGGAAGTTATTGCCGTGTCTCCCCCTTATTCCAATTCATTACAGGCAGAATGTTACTGCCATATCTCCTTCTTATTCCCATTCATTTCATACAGGAAGTTACTGTCATATCTCCCTCTTATTCCCTATCATTACAAGCAAAATGTTACTGTCATATTTCCCCTTATTCCTATTCATTACAGGCAGGAAATTACTGTCATATCTCCCTCTTTTTTCCCATTCACAACAGGCAGGAAGTTACTGTCATATCACCTCCTTAATCCCATTCATTACAGACAGGAAGTTACTCTTATATCTCCCCTTAGGACCATTCATTATAGGCAGGACATTACTGGCATATCTCCCACTTATTCCCATTAATTACAGGCAGAAATTTACTGGCATATCTCCCCCTTATTCCCATTCATTACAGACAGGAAGTTACTATCATATCTGACCCTGTTTCCCATTTATAACAGCAAGAAGTTACTGTCATATCCCCCTTTATTCCCATTTATTACAGGCAAGCAGCTACTGTCACATATCCCCCTTATTCCCATTCATTACAGACTGGAAGTTATGGGGATATCCCCCCTTATTCCCATTCATTACATACAGGAAGTAACTGTCATATCTGCCCCTTATTCCCATTCATAACAGGTAAGAAGTTACTGTCATATCCCTCTTTATTCCCATTCATTACAGGCAGGAAGATAATGGAATATCCCCCTTATTCCCATTCATTACAGACAGGAAGTTATAGTCATATCTCCCCATATTCCCATTTATTACAGGCAGGAAGTTACTGTCATATTTTCCCCTTATTCCCATTCAATGCAGACAAGAAGTTACTGGCATATCTTACCCTTATCCCCATTAATTACAGGCAAGAAGGTACTGTCATACTTCCACCTTATTCCCATTTGTTATAGACAGGACATTACTGTCATATCTCCCCCTTATTCCCATTTGTTACAGGAAGGAAGTTAGTGTCATATCTATGCCTTATTTCCATCCATTAAAGGCAGGACATTCTAGTCATATCTCCCCCTTATTAATGTTAATTACAGGCAGAAAGTTACTGTCATATCTCCCCCTTATTCCCATTCATTAAAGGTAGAAATTTACTGATATATCTCTCCCTTATTTTCAGTCATTAGAGGCAAGAAGCTACTGTCATAGCTCCACCTTATTCTCATTTGTTACAGGCAGGACATTACTGTCTTATCTTCCCCTTATTCCCATTCATTACAGGCAGGAATTTACTAGTATATCTCCGCCTTATCCTCATTCATTACAGGCAAGACATTAATGTCATACCTCCCGATTATTCCGATTTATTATAGGCAGGAAGTTACTGTCATATCACCCCCTTATTCCCATTCATTACAGGCAGAAATTTTCTGACATATCTCCTCTCTATTTCCAATTGTTACAGGAAGGAAGTTACTCTCATATCTCCGCCTTATTGCCATTTGTTACAGGCAGGACATTACTGTCATATCTTCCCCTTATTCCCATTCATTACAGGCTAGACTTTTCTGGCATATCTCCACCTTATCCTCATCCATTACAGGCAAGAAGTTAATGTCATACCTCCCCATTATTCCCATTTTTTATAGGCAGGAAGTTACTGTCATATTTCCTCCTTATTCCCATTCATTACAAGCAGAAACTTATTGACATATATCCACCTTATTCCCATTCATTACAGTTAGGAAGTTACTGTAATATCTCCACCTTATTCCCATTTGTTACAGGCAGGGCATTACTGTCATATATCCTCCTTATTCCCATTTCTTACAGACAGGAAGTTACCGGCATGTCCCCCCCAGTTCCCATTTATTACAGACAGGAAGTTACCAGCAATTCCTCCCCTTATTTCCATTCATTAAAGGCAGGAAGTTACTGTCACATCTACCCCTTATTCACATTCATTACAAGCAAGAAGCTACTGTCATATCAACCCATATTCCCATTTATTAGAGGCAGAAAGTTACTGTCATAGCATCCCCTTATTTCCATTCATTACAGGCAAGAAGTTACTGTCATATCTCCTCTTTATTCCCATTCACTTCAGGCAGGAAGTTACTGTCATATCTCCCCCTTATTCCCGTTCATTACAGGAAGGAAGTTACTGTCATACCTCCCTTTTTCCCATTCATTAAAAGCAGGAAGTTACTGTCATATCTCCTTATATTCACATTCATTAGAGACAGGAAGTTGCTGTCATGTGTCCAACTTATTCCCATTCATTACAGGCAGATAGTTACTGCCATATACCCCCCTTATTCTCATTCATTACAGGCAGGAAATTACTGTCATATTTCCCCCTTGTTCCCATTCATTACAGGCAGGAAGTTGCTGTCATATCTCCTCCTTAATCCCATTCATTACAGTCAGGAAGTTACTGTCATATCTGCCCATTATGCCCATTCATAACAGGTATGAAGTTACTGTCATATTCCCATTCATTACAAGCAAGAAGTTACATGCTGGAAGTTACTCTCATATCTCCCCCATAAGCCCATTCATTACAGGCAGATAGTTACTGACATATCCCCCCCCCACTTATTCCCATTCATTACAGGCAGGAAATTACTGTCATATCTCCCTCTTATTCCCATTCATTACAGGGAGGAAGTTATATTCACATCTGCGCCTTATTCCTATTCATTATAGGCAGGACATTACTGGCATATCCCCCCTTATTCCCATTCATTACAGACAGGAAGTTACTATCATATCTGCCCCTTATTCCCATTTATAACAGGCAAGACGTTACTGTCATATCCCCCTTTATTCCGATTTATTATGGGCAGGAAGCTACTGTCACATATCCCCCTTATTCCCATTCATTACAGGCAAAAAGTTATTGTCATATCCTCCCCTTATTCCCATTCATTACAGACAGGAAGTTACTGTCATATCTGCCCATTATGCCCATTCATAACAGGTACGAAGTTACTGTCATATTCCCATTCATTACAAGCAAGAAGTTACTGGCATATCCCCCCTTATTCCCATTCATTGCAGACAGGAAGTTACTGTCATATCTCCCCATATTCCCATTTATTACACGCAGGAAGTTACTGTCATATTTTCCCCTTATTCCCATTCAATGCAGGCAGGAAGTTACTGGCATATCTCACCCTTATCCCCATTCATTACAGGCAAGAAGGTACTGTCATACCTTCACCTTATTCCCATTTCTTATAGACAGGACATTACTGTCATATCTCCCCCTTATTCCCATTTATTACAGGAAGAAATTTACTAACATATCTCCCCCTTATTCCCATTTGTTACAGGAAGGAAGTTAGTGTCATATCTCTGCCTTATTTCCATTCATTAAAGGCAAGACATTCCAGTCATATCTCCCACTTATTGGTTTTCATTACAGGCAGGAAGTTACTCTCATATCTCCACCTTATTGTCATTCATTATAGGCAGGACATTACTGTCATATCTCCACCTTATCCTCGCTCATTACACTCATACCTCCCCATTATTCCCTTTTTTTATAGGCAGGAAATTACTGTCATATCTCCCCCTTATTCCCATTCATTACAAGCAGAAATTTATTGACATATATCCACCTTATTCCCATTCATTACAGTCAGGAAGTTACTGTAATATCTCCACCTTATTCCCATTCATTACAGGCAGGACATTACTGTCATATCTCCTCCTTATTCCAATTTTTTACAGGCAGGAAGTTACCGGCATGTCCCCCCTAGTTCCCATTTATTACAGAAAGGAAGCTACTGGCAATTATTCCCCTTCTTCCCATTCATTGCAGGCAGGAAGTTACTGTCACATCTACCCCTTATTCACATTCGTTACATGCAAGAACTTACTGTCACATCAACCCATATTCCCATTTATTAGAGGCAGGAAGTTACTGTCATATCTCCCCCTTATTCCCATTCATTACAGGCAAGAAGTTACTGTCATATCTCCTCTTTATTCCCATTCACTACAGGCAGGAAGTTACTGTCAAATCTCCCCCTTATTCCTGTTCATTACAGGCAGGAAGTTACTGTCATACCTCCCTTATTCCCATTCATTACAGGCAGGAAGTTACTGTCATATCTCCCTCTTATTCCCATTCATTACAAGCAGGAAGTTACTGTCACATTTTCCCCGTCTTTCCTATCAATGCAGGCAGGAAGTTACTGTTATATCTCCACCTTATTCCCATTAATTACAGACAAGATGTTACTATGATATCCTCTCTTATTTGCATTTGTTATATGAAGGAAGTTACTGTCATATCTCCCCCTTATTTCCATTCATTACAGGCAGAAATATACTGACATATCTCCCCCTTATTCACATTCATTACAGGCAGGAAGTTACTGTCATATCTCCACCTTATTCCCATTAATTACAGACAGGAGATTACAGTCATATCTCCCTATTATTCTAATTTGTTAGAGGCAAATCTTCCCCTTTTTCCCATTCATTACAGGCAGGAAATTACTGTCATATCTGCCCTTTATTCCCAATCATTGCAGGCAAGAAGTTACTGTCATATCACCATCTTATTCCCATTCATTACAGGCAGGAAGTCACCGTCATATCTCGCTCTTATTCACATTCATTGCAGGTAGGAAGTCACTGTCATATCTCGCTCTTATTCACATTCATTACAGGTAGGAAGATACTGTCATATCTCCCCCATATTCCCATTCATTACAGGCTGGATGTTACCATCATTTCTCTCCCTTATTCTAATTCATAACAGACAGGAAGATAAGGTCATATCTCCCTCTTATACCCATTCATTACAAGCAGGAAGTCACTGTCATATTCCCCCTTACTCCCCTTCATTACAAGCAGGAAGTTACTACCATAGCCCCCCCTTATTCCCATTGCTTAAAGGCAGAAAGTCACTGTCATAGCTCACCTTATTCCCATTCATTACAGACAGTACGTTACTGTCATATCACCCTCTTATTCCCATTCATTAAACACAGGAAAGTACTGTCATATCTCCCCCTGATTATCATTCTTTATAGGCAGGGAGTTACTGTCATACCTCCCCCTTATTCCCATTCATTACAAGCAGAAATTTGCTGATATATATCCACCTTATTCCCATTAATTACAGTCAGGAAGTTACTGTATCTCCACCTTATTCCCATTCATTACAGGCAGGAAGTTACTGTCAAATCTTCCCCTTATTCCCATTCATTACAGGCAAGAAGTTACTGTCATATCTCCGTCTTATTCCCATTCATTACAGGCAGGACGTTACTGTCATATCTCGTTATATTCACATTCATTACAGGCAGGAAGTTACTGTCATACCTCCCTTTTTCCCATTCACTACAGGCAGGAAGTTGCTGTCATATTTCCCCCTTATTTCTGTTCATTACAGGCAGAGAGTTACTGTCATACCTCCCTTTTTCCCGTTCATTATAGGCAGGAAGTTACTGTCATATCTCCGTCTTATTCCCATTCATTACAGGCAGGACGTTACTGTCATATCTCGTTATATTCACATTCATTACAGGCAGGAAGTTACTGTCATACCTCCCTTTTTCCCATTCATTACAGGCAGGAAGTTACTGTTATATCTCCCTCTTATTCCCATTCATTACAGGCAGGAAGTTACTGTCACATTTCCCCCATCTTTCCTATCAATGCAGGCAGGAAGTTACTGTCATATCTCCCTCTTATTCCCATTCATTAAAGGCAAAAAGTTACTGGCATATCTCCCCTTTATCCCCATTCATTACAGACAAGATGTTACTGTGATATCCTCTCTTATTCCCATTTGTTATATGAAGGAAGTTACTGTCATATCTCCCCCTTATTTCCATTCATTACAGGCAGAAATATACTGACATATCTCCCCCTTATTCACATTCATTATAGACAGGAAGTTGCTGTCATATCTCCACCTTTTATTCCCATTCATTACAGACAGGACATTACAGTCATATCTCCCTATTATTCCAATTTGTTAGAGGCAAGCCATTACTAGCATATCTCCCTGTTATTCCCATTCATTACAGACAGAAAATTACTGCCAAATCTTCCTTTTTTCCCATTCATTACAGGCAGGAAATTACTGTCATATCTGCCCTTTATTTCCAATCATTGCAGGCAAGACGTTACTGTCATATCACCATAGTTACTGTCATATCACCATCTTATTCCCATTCATTACAGGCAGGAAGTCACCATCATATCTCGCTCTTATTCACATTCATTACAGGTAGGAAGATACTGTCATATCTCCCCCATATTCCCATTCATTACAGGCATGAAGTGACTGTCATGTCCCCCACTTATTCCCATTCATTACAGGCAGGATGTTGCCATCACTTCTCTCCCTTATTCTAATTCATTACAGACAGGAAGATAAGGTCATATCTCCCTCTTATACCCATTCATTACAAGCAGGAAGTCACTGTCATATCCCCCCTTACTCCCCTTCATTACAAGCAGGAAGTTACTGCCATAGCTCCCCCTTATTCCTATTGCTTAAAGGCAGGAAGTCACTGTCATAGCTCGCCTTATTCCCATTCATTACAGACAGTACGTTACTGTCATATCACCCTCTTATTCCCATTCATTAAACGCAGGAAAGTACTGTCATATCTCCCCCTTATTACCATTCTTTACAGGCAGGAAGTTACTGTCATACCTCCCCCTTATTCCCATTCATTACAAGCAGAAATTTGCTGACATATATCCACCTTATTCCCATTCATTACAGTCAACAAGTTACTGTAATATCTCCACCTTATTCCCATTCGTTACAGGCAGGACATTACTGTCATATCTCCTCCTTATTCCAATTTCTTACAGGCAGGAAGTTACCGACATGTCCCCCCTAGTTCCCATTTATTACAGAAAGGAAGTTACTGGCAATTCTTCCCCTTATTCCCATTCATTACAGGCAGGAAGTTACTGTCGCATCTACCCCTTATTCACATTCATTACATGCAAGAAATTACTGTCATATCAACCCATATTCCCATTTATTAGAGGCAGGAAGTTACTGTCAAATCTCCCCCTTATTCCCATTCATTACAGGTAAGAAGTTACTGTCATATCTCCTCTTTATACCCATTCACTACAGGCAGGAAGTTGCTGTCATATCTCCCCCTTATTCCCATTCATTACAGGGAGGAAGTTACTGTCATACCTCCCTTTTTCCCATTCATTACAGGCAGGAAGTTACTGTCATATCTCATTATATTCACATTCATTATAGGCAGGAAGTTACTGTCATATCTTCCCCTTATTCCTATTCATTACAGGAAGGAAAATACTGTCATATTCCCCCTTATTCCCATTCATTACAGGCAGGAAGTTACTGTCATATCTCCCCCATCTTTCCTATCAATGCAGGCAGGAAGTTACTGTCATATCTCCCGCTTATTCCCATTCATTATAGGCAAGACGTTACTGGCATATCTCCCCTTTATCCCCATTCATTACAGACTAGATGTTACTGTGATATCCCCTCTTATTCCCATTTGTTATATGAAGGAAGTTACTGTCATATCTCCCTCTTATTCACATTCATTACAGGCAGGAAGTTACTGTCATATCTCCACCTTATTCCCATTAATTACAGACAGGACATTGCAGTCATATCTCCCCATTATTCCAATTTGTTAGAGGCAAGCCTTTACTGGCATATCTCTCTGTTATTCCCATTCATTACAGACAGAAGGTTACTGGCAAATCTTTCCCTTTTTCCCATTCATTACAGGCAGGAAAGTGCTGTCATATCTGCCCTTTATTCCCAATCATTGCAGGCAAGAAGTTACTGTCATATCACCATCTTATTCCCATTCATTACAGGCAGGAAGTCACTGTCATATCTCACTCTTATTCACATTCATTACAGGTAGGAAGATACTGTCATATCTCCTCCATATTCCCATTCATTACAGGCTGGATGTTGCCATCATTTCTCTCCCTTATTCTAATTCATTACAGACAGGAAGATAAGGTCATATCTCCCTCTTACTCCCCTTCATTACAAGCAGGAAGTTACTGCCATAGCTCCCCCTTATTCCCACTGCTTAAAGGCAGGAAGTCACTGTCATAGCTCCCCTTATTCCCATTCATTACAGACAGTACATTACTGTCATATCACCCCCTTATTCCCACTCATTAAATGCAGGAAAGTACTGTCATATCTCCCCCTTATTACAATTCTTTACAGGCAGGAATTTACTGTCATATCTCTAACCTTATTCCCATTCAATGCAGGCAGAAAGTTACTGTCATATTCCTATTATTCCAATTTATTACAAGCAGAAAGTTAGTGTCATATCTCCCACTTATTCCAATTCATTACAGGCATGTATTTACTGTCATATCCCCCCTTATTCACATTCATTACATACAGGAAGTTACTGTCATATATTCCCCGTATGCCCATTCATTACAGGGAGGAAGTTACTGTCATATCCTCCACTTATTCCCATTCAATGCAGGCAGGAATCTACTGTCATGCCCCCCCTTAATCCCATTCATTACAGGCAGGATGTTACTGTTGTGTCCCCCCCTTATTCCCACTCATTACAGGCAGAAATTTACTGACATATATCCACCTTATTCCTATTCATTACAGGCAGGAAGTTACTGTAATATCTCCACCTTATTCCCATTTGTTACAGGCAGGAAGTTACCGTTAAGTCTGCCCCTAGTTCCCAATTATTACAGACAGGAAGTTACTGGCAATTCTTCCTCTTATTCCCATTCATTACAAGCAGGAAGTTAGTGACATCTACCCCTTATTCACATTCATTATAAGCAAGAAGTTACTGTGATACATTCCTTTTTCCCATTCATTACAGGCAGGAAGTTACTGTCATATCTTCCCCTTATTCCCATTCATTACAGGCAGGAAATTACTGTTATATCTCCCCCTTTTTCCCATTCATTACAGGCAGGAAGTTGCTGTCATATCTCCTCCTTAATCTCATTCATTACAGTCAGGAGGTTACTCTCATATCTCCCTCTTAACCCCATTCATTACAGGCAGGAAGTTACATTCACATCTTCACCTTATTCCCTTTCATTACAGGCAGGACATTACTGGCATATCTCCCCCTTATTCCTATTCATTACAAGCTGGAAGTTATTGTTGTATTCCCCCCTTCTTCCCATTCATTACTGACAGGAAATTACTATCATATCTTCCTCTTATTCCTATTTAAAACAGGTAAGAATTTACTGTTATATCCCCCTTTATTCCCATTTACTACAGGCAGGAAGCTACTGTCATATATCCCCATTATTCCCATTCATTACAGACGGGAAGTCACTCGGACATCCCCCCTTATTCCCTTGTATTGCAGGCAAGAAGTTATTGTCATATCCCCCCTTATTCCCATTTATTGCAGACAGGAAATTACTGTCTTAACTGTCCATCGTTCCCATTCATAACAGGTAAGAAGTTACTGTCATATCCTCCTTTATTTCCATTCATTACAGGTAGGAAGTTACTGGGATATCCCCCCTTATTTCCATTCATTAGAGACAGGAAGTTACTGTCATATCTCCCCATATTCTAATTTATTACAGGCAGGAAGTTACTGTCATATTTTCCCCATATTCCCATTCAATGCAGGCAGGAAGTTACTGGCATATCTCACCCTTATCCCCATTCATTACAGGCAAGAAGGTACTGTCATAACTCCACCTTATTCCTATTTGTTATAGACAGGACATTACTGTCTTATCTCCCCCTTATTCCCATTTATTACAGGAAGAAATTTACTGACATATCTCCCACTTATTCCCATTTGTTACAGGCAGGAAGTTAGTGTCATATCTCTGCCTTATTTCCATTCATTAAAGGCAAGACATTCCATTCATATCTTCCCCTTATTAATTTTCATTACAGGCAGGAAGTTACTGTCATATTTCCTCCTTATTCCCATTCATTACAGGCAGGAAGTCACTGGCATATCCTCCACTTATTCCCAATCAATGCAGGCAGGAAGCTACTGTCATGTCCCCCCTTATTCTCATTCATTATAGGCAGGAAATCACTATCATATCTCCATCATATTCCCATTCATTACAAGCAGGAAGATACTGTTATATCTCCCATATTCCATTTCATTACATGCAGGAAGTTAATAGCATATCATCCCCTTAATCCCATTCATTACAGGCAGGAAGTTACTGTTGTTTCTCCCCCTTATTCCCATTCATTACAGGCAGAATGTTACTGCCATATCTCCTACTTATTCCCATTCATTTCAGACAGGAAGTTACTGTCATATCTCCTCCTTAATCCCATTCATTACAGGCAGGAAGTTACACTCATATCTCCCCTTTAAGCCCATTCATTACAGACAAGAACTTACTGGCATATCTCCCTCTTATTTTCATTCATTACAAGCAAAAAGTTACTGTCATATCTCCTCCTAATTCTCATTTGCTATAGGCAGGACATTACTGTCATATCTTCCCCTTATTCCCATTATATACAGACAGAAATCTACTAGTATATCTCCCCCTTATTCCCATTCATTACAGGCAGGAAGTTTCATTCATATCTCCACCTTATTCCTATTCATTACAGGCAGGACATTACTGGCATATCTCCCCTTTATTCCCATTCATTACAGGCAGGAAGTTAGTCATATCCCCCCTTATTCCCATTCTTTACAGACAGGAAGTTACTATCATATCTGCCCCTTATTTCCATTTATAACAGGCAAGATGTTACTGTCATATCCCCCTTTATTCCAATTTATTACAGGCAGGAAGCTACTGTCATATATCCCCTTTATTCCCATTTATTACAGACGGGAAGTTACTGGGACATCCCACCTTATTCCCATTCATTACAGGCAAGAAGTTATTGTCATATCCCCCCTTATTCCCACTCATTACAGACAGGAAGTTACTGTCATACCTGCCCATTATGCCCATTCATAATAAGTAAGAAGTTACTGTCATATTCCCCCTTATTCCCATTCATTACAGGCAAGAATGTCTTACTGTCATATCTCCCCCTTATTCCAATTTATTACAGGAAGAAATTTACTGACATATCTCCCACTTATTTCCATTTGTTACAGGCAGGAAGTTAGTGTCATATCTCTGCCTTATTTCCATTCATTAAAGGCAAGACATTCCAGTCATATCTCCCCCTTATTAGTTTTTATTACAGGCAGGAAGTTACTGTCATATCTCCCCCTTATTCCCATTCATTAAAGGCAGAAATTTACTGATATATCTCTCCCTTATTTCCAGTTGTTAGAGGCAAGAAGCTACTGTCATAGCTCCACCTTATTCTCATTTGTTACAGGCAGGACACTACTGTCATACCTCCCCTTTATTCCCATTTATTATAGGCAGTAAGTTAATGTCATAGCTCCCGCTTATTCCCATTCATTACCGGCAGAAATTTACTGACATATCTACCCTCTATTTCCAATCATTACAGACAGGAAGTTACTCTCATATCTCCACCTTATTGCCATTTGTTACAGGCAGGACATTACTGTCATATCTTCCCCTTATTCCCATTCATTACAGGCAGGAATTTACTGGCATATCTCCACCTTATCCTTACTCATTACAGGCAAGAAGTTAATGTCATACCTCCCCAGTATTCCCATTTTTTATAGGCAGGAAGTTACTGTGATATCTCCCCTTATTCCCATTCATTACAAGCAGAAATTTGCTGGCAGATATCCACCTTATTTTCATTCATTACAGTCAGGAAGTTACTGTAATATCTCCACCTTATTCCCATTCATATCTCCTACTTATTCCAATTTCTTAAAGGCAGGAAGTTGCTAGCATGTCCCCCAAGTTCCCATTTATTACAGACAGGAAGTTACTCTCATATCTCCGCCTTATTGCCATTTGTTACAGGAAGGACACTACTGTCATATCTTCCCCTTATTCCCATTCATTACAGGCAGGATGTTACTATCACATCTACCCCTTATTCACATTCATTAC
Organism: Protopterus annectens; assembly: GCF_019279795.1. Classification (NCBI taxonomy): domain Eukaryota; kingdom Metazoa; phylum Chordata; order Ceratodontiformes; family Protopteridae; genus Protopterus; species Protopterus annectens. The sequence goes on from NC_056750.1 coordinate 239,035,252, forward strand.
ATGCAAGAACTTACTGTCACATCAACCCATATTCCCATTTATTAGAGGCAGGAAGTTACTGTCATATCTCCCCCTTATTCCCATTCATTACAGGCAAGAAGTTACTGTCATATCTCCTCTTTATTCCCATTCACTACCGGCATGAAGTTACTGTCATATCTCCCCCTTATTCCCATTCATTACAGGCAGGAAGTTGCTGTCATATCTCTCCCGTATTCCCATTCATTAAAGGCAGAAATTTACTGATCTATCTCTCCCTTATTTCCAGTTGTTAGAGGCAAGAAGCTACTGTCATATCTCCACCTTATTCTCGTTTGTTACAGGCAGGACATTACTGTCTTATCTTCCTCTTATTCCCATTCATTACAGGCAGGAATTTACTAGCATATCTCTGCCTTATCCTCATCCATTACAGGCAAGACATTAATGTCATACCTCCCCATTAGTCACATTTATTATAGGCAAGAAGTTACTATCACATCTCTCCCTTATTCCCATTCATTACAGGCAGAAATTTACTGACATCTCCCCCTTATTTCCAATCATTACAGGCAGGAAGTTACACTCATATCTCCGCCTTATTGCTATTTGTTACAGGAAGGACACTACTGTCATATCTTCCCCTTATTCCCATTCATTGCAGGCAGGAATTTACTGGCATATCTCCACCTTATCCTCATTCATTACAGGCAGGCATTTACTGTAATATCTTCACCTTGTTCCCATTCATTACAGGCAGGACAATACTATCATATCTTTTCCTTATTCACATTTATTACAGGCAGGAAGTTACTGTCACATCTACACTTTATTCCCATTCATTACATGCAGGGAGTTGTTGTCATATCCTCTTCATTCCCATTCATTACAGGCAGGAAGGTACTATCATATCTCCTTCTTATTCCAATTCATTTCAGGCAGGAAGGTACTGTCAGATCCTCCCTTATTTCCATTCATTACAAGCAGGAAGTTACTGTAATATCTCCGTCTTATTCTGATTCATTTCAGGCAGGAAGTTATTGTCATATGCCCCCTTATTCCCATTCATTACAGTCAGGAAGTTACTGTCATATCCCCCCTTATTCTCTTTCATTACAGGCAGGAAGTCACTGTCATATCCTCCCCTTATTCCTATTCATTACAGGAAGGAAGTTACTGTCATATCTCCCTCTTATTCCCATTCATTACAGGCAAGAAGTTAATGTCATACCTCCCCTTATTCCCATTTGTAATCGGCAGGTAGTTACTGTCATATATATATATATATATACCCCTTATTCCCACTCATTACAAGCAGAAATTGACTGACATCTCTCTCCCTTATTCCCATTCATTGCAGGCAGGACATTACTGTCATATCTCCTCTTATTCACATTTGATAAAGGCAGAACATTACCGGCATATCTCCCCTTGTTCCCATTCATTACAGACAGAAAGTTACTGGCAAATCTTCTCCTTAATCCCATTCATTACAGGTAGAAATTTACTGTCATATCTGCCCCTTATTCCTATTCATTGCAAGCAAGAAGTTACTGTCATATCAACCCTTATTCCTATTTATTAAAGGCATGAAGGTACTGTCATATCTTCCCCTTATTCCCATTCATTACAAGCAGGAAGTTATTGTAATATCTCCTCTTTATTCTCTTTAATTACAGGCAGGAAGTCACTGTCATATCCTCCCCTTATTCCTATTCCTTACAGGAAGGAAGTTACTGTCATATCTCCCTCTTATTCCCATTCATTAAAGGCAAGAATGTACTGTCATATCTCCCCCATATTCCAATTTTTTACAGGCAGCAAGTTACTGTCATGTCTCCCTGTTATTCCCATTCATTATAGGCAGGATATTACTGTGATATCAACCCTTATTCTCATTCATTACAGATGGGAAGTTACGGTCATATCTCCCTCTTATTCCAATTCATTACATGCAAGAAGTTACTGTCATATCCCCCTTATTCCCATTACTTAAAGGCAGGAAGTTACTGTCATAGGTCCCCCTTATTCCCATTCATTACAGACAGGAAGTTACTGTCATATCTCCCCCTAATTCCCATTCATTGACGGCAGGAAATTGCTGTCATGTCTCCCCTTTATTCCCATTCATTACAGGCAGGAAGTTACTGTCATATCTCCCTCTTTTTCCAAATCATAAAAGGCAGGAAGTTACTGCAGATCTCCTCCATATTCCCATTCATTACAGGCAGGAAGTTACTGGTATATCTTACCCTTATTCTCACTCATTACAGGGAGGAAGTTACAGTTATATCCCTCCTTATTCCCATTCATTACAGACAGGAAGTTACTGTCATATCTCCCCCATATTCCCATTCATTACAAACAGGAATTCGCTGTCATATCTCCCTCGTATTACCATTCATTACAGGCAGGAAGATACTGTCATATCTCCCATATACACATTCATTACAGGCAGGAAGTTAATGGCATATATTCGCCTTAATCCAATTCATTACAGGTAGGAAATTACTGTCATGTCTCCCCCTTATTTCCATTAATTACAGGCAGTATATTACTGTCATACCTCTCCCTTGTTCCCATTAATTACAGACAGGAAGTTACTGTCATAGCTCCCTCTTATTTCCATTCACTACCAGCAGGAAGTTAGTCATATCCCCCTTTTATTTCCAATAATTAGAAGCAGGAAGTTGTCATAGTATGCCTTTATTCCCATTCGCTACAAGCAAGAAATTACTGTCATATCTCCCCCTTATTCCCATCCGTTAGAGGCAAGGCGTTACTGGCATATCCCCCCTTATTCCCATTCATTACAGACAATGTTACTGGCAAATCTTACACTTATTTCCATTCATTACAGGCAGGAAGTTTCTGTCATATCTCCCCCATATTCCCATTCATTACAGACAAGATGTTACCATCATATCTTCCCCTTAATCCCATTCATTACAGACCAGAAGATACAGTCATATCTCCCTCTTGTTCCCATTCATTACAAGCAGGACTTTACTGTCATATCCCCCCTTATTCCCCTTAATTACAAGCAGGAAGTTAATGTCATAGCTCCCCCTTATTCCCATTACTTAAAAGCAGAAAGTTGCTGTCATAGCACCCCTTATTCCCATTTATTACAGGCAGGAAATTACTGTCATATCTCCCACTTATTCCCATTCATTGTAGGCATTAATTTACAGTCATAGCCTCCCTTATTCTCATTCATTACAGGCAACAAGATACTGGCATATCTCCCCCATACTCCCATTCATTACAGGCAGGAAGATACTGGCATATCTTCCCCTTATTCCCATTCATTACAGGGAGGAAGTTACTGTCAGAACCTCCATGAATTCCCATTCAATATAGGCAGGAAGCTACTGTCATGTCCCCAAATATTCCCATTTATTACAGACAGAGTGATACTGTCATATCTCCCATATTCTCATTCATTACATGCAGGAAGTTAATGGCATATCTTCCCATGAATCCCATTCATTACAGGCAGGAAGTTACTGCCATGTCTTCCCCTTATTCTCATTCATTTCCTACAGGAAGTTACTGTCATATCCCCCCTTATTCCCATTTGTTACAGGCAGGAAAATACTGGCATATCTTCCCCTTATTCCCATTCATTACAGGGAGGAAGTTACTGTCATATCCTCCATTTATTCCCATTCAATGCAGGCAGGAAGCTACTGTCATATCTCCCCCTTACTCCCATTCACTACAGGCAGGAAGTTACTGTCATATCTCCCCACATTCCCATTCATTACAGACAGGAAATATAACTCTGATACAAGAGGTTTGGGATGTCACTCAGTGGAAGTTCTAACTTTGCTGGAGTTTTCATTTTTGTTTTTACTGAATGGTTTTTCAGTGACCTTCTCACTCATTGTTTTAGTTTGTTGTTTGGGATATTTTTGCATTGACCCTAATGATAATGGGCATCACCTGGGTATAACAGCCCTGTGTTTCTAATACTTATTCAAACTCTTTGCTTGTGCTGGGCTGATGAGGTCATAACAAGGCCGAAATATGCATATCCACAGCTAGTGGGTTTTGGCTTTATTGGGCTGAAATTGTCCATTAAAACAACAAAACAATTCATGGGTATTCAGAATTGTCAATGAGCTGAAACACCTGATGTTAATAAGGTTAATTTGCCTATTTCCCATGTGGCACTGATACAACAGGTTTGGGAGGTCACTCAGTGGAAGTTCTACCTTTGCTGGAGTTTTCATTTTTGTTTTTACTGCTTAGTTTTTCAGTAAATTTCTCACCCGATGTTTTAGGTTGTTATTCATTGCATACAGGAAATTACTGTCATAGCCCCCCCTTATTCCCATTCATTACAGGGGCAGTTACTGTCATATCTTTTCCATCTACCCATTCAATGCAGGCAGGAAGTTACTGTAATATCTTCCCATTATTCCCATTCATTACAGGCAGGAGGTTATTGGCATATCTCCCCCTTATCCCCATTTATTACAGGAAAGATGTTACTGTGATATCCCCCCTTATTCCCATTTGTTATACAAAGAAAGTTACTGTCATATCTCCCCCTTATTTCCATTCATTGCAGGCAGAACTTTACTGACTTATCTCTCCCTTATTCCCATTCATTACAGGCAGCAAGCTACTGTCATATCTCCACCTCATTTCAATTCATTTCAGAGAGGATATTACTGTCATATCTCCCCCTTATTCCCATCCATTAGAGGCAAGGCATTACTGGCATATCCCCTTATTCCCATTAATTACAGACAGAAGTTACTGGAAAATCTTCCCCTTACTTCCATTCATTATAGGCAGGAAGTTACTATCATATCTCGCTCTTATTCCCATTCATTACAGGCAGGAAGTCATTATCATATCCTCTCCTTATTCCCATTCATTACAGGCAGGATGTTACCATCATATCTCCCCCTTATTCCCATTCATTGCAGACCAGAAGATACAGTCATATCCCCCTCTTATTCCCATTCATTACAAGCAGGAAGTTACTGTCATATCCCCCCTTATTCCCCTTCATTGCAAGCAGGAAGTTACTGTCATAGCTCCCCCTTATTCTCATTACTTACAGGCAGAAAGTTACTGTCATAGCTCCCCTTATTCCCATTCATTACAGACAGGGAGTTACTGCCATATCTCCCACTTATTCCCATTTATTACAGGCAGGAAATTACTGTCATATCTCCCACTTATTCCCATTCATTATCGGCATAATTTTACTGTCATATCCTTCCTTATTCCCATTCATTACAGGCAGGAAGTTACTGTCATATCTCCCTCTTAATTTCATCCATTAGAGGTAACAAGTTACTGGCATATCTCCCCCATATTCCCATCCATTACAGGCAGGAAGATACTGACATATCTTCCCCTTATTCCAATTCATTACAGGCAGGAAGTCACTATCATATCTCCATTTTATTCCCATTCATTACAGGCAGAAAGATACTGTCATATCTCCCATATTCCCATTACATGCAGGAAGTTAATGGCATATCTTCTCCATAATCCCATTTATTACAGGCAGGAAGTTACTGCTGTGTCTCCCCCTTATACACATTAATTACAGGCAGAATGTTTCTGCCATATCTCCTTCTTATTCCCATTCATTTCATACAGAAAGTTACTGTCATATCTCCCTCTTATTCCCACTCATTACAAGCAAGAAGGTACTGTCATATCCCCCCTTATTCCCATTCATTACAGGCAGGAAATTACTGTCATATCTCCCCCTTGTTCCCATTCATAACAGGCAGGAAGTTACTGTCATATCTCCTCCTTAATTCCATTAATTACAGGCAGGAAGTTATTCTCATATCTCCCCCTTACGTCCATTCATTACACGCAGGAAGTTGCTGGCATATCTCCCCCTTATTCCCATTCATTACAGGCAGGATGTTACTGTTACATCTCGCCTCATTTGCATTCATTATAGGCAGGATATTACCGGCATATCTCTCCCTTATTCCCATTCATTACAGGCAGGAAGTTATTGTCATATCCTTGCTTATTCCCATTCATTACAGACAGGAAGTTACTATCATCTGCCCCTTATTCCCATTAATAACAGCAAGAAGTTATTGTCATATCCCCCTTTATTGCCATTTATTACAGGCAGGAAGCTACTGTAATATATCCACTTATTTCCATTCATTACAGACGGGAAGTTACGGGGATATCCCCCCTTATTCCCATTAATTACAGGCAGAAAGTTATTGTCATACCCTTCCCTTACTTCCTGTATGTAATGAATGGGAATAACTGTCATATCTGCCCCTTATTCCCATTCATAACAGGTAAGAAGTTACTGTCATATCCCTCTTTATTCCCATTCATTACAGGCAGGAATTTACTGGCATATCCCCCCTTATACCCAATTTTTACTGCCAGGAAGTTACTGCCATATCTTCCTCTTATTCCCATTTATTACAGAAGGGAAATTAGTCATATCTCCCCATATTCCCATTCATTACGGGCAGGAAGTTACTGTAATATCTTCCCCTTATTCCCATTCAATGCAGGTAGGGACTTACTGCCATATCTCACCCTTATCCCCATTCATTACAGACAAGAAGGTACAGTCATACCTCCACCTTATTCCCATTTGTTATAGACATGACATTACTGTCATATATCCCCCTTATTCCCATTTATTACAGGAAGAAATTTACTGACATATCTCCCCCTTATTCCCATTTGTTACAGGAAGGAAGTTAGTGTCATATCTCCACCGTATTTCCATTTGTTAAAGGCAGGACATTCCAGTCATATCTCCCTCTTATTAATTTTCATTACAGGCAGGAAGTTACTGTCATATCTCAGCTTTACTCCCATTCTTTACAAGCAGGACATTCCAGATATATGTTTCCCTTATTCCCTTTCATTACAGGCAGGATGTTACTGTCATATCCCCCCCTTATTCCCATTCATTACAGCCAGAAATTTACTGACATATCTCCCCCTTTTTCCCAATCATTACAGGCAGGAAGTTACTGTCATATCTCCGCCTTGTTTTCATTCTTTACAGGCAGGACATTACTGTCATATCTCCCTCTTATTCCCGTTCAGTGCAGGAAGGAAGTTACTGTTTTATCTCCTCCTATTTCCATTCATTACAGGCAGGAATTGACTGGCATATCTCCCCCTTAACCTCTTTCACTGCAGGCAAGAAGTTAATGGCATACCTCTCCTTATCCCATTTGTTATAAGCAGGTAGTTACTGTCATATATCCCCCTTATTCCCAATCATTACAAGCAGAAATTGACTGATATATCTTCCCTGTTAGAGGCAGAAAGTTACTGGTATATCTCCATCTAGTTCCCATTCATTGCATGCAGGAAGTTACTGTCATATCTCCCCTTATTCCCATTCATTACAGACAGGAAGTTAATGTCATATCTCCTTCTTATTCCGATTCATTACAGGCATGAAGTTACTGTCATATGGCCCCTTATTCCCATTCATTACAGTCAGGAAATTACTGTCATATCCCCTCTTATTCCCTTTCATTACAGGCAGGAAGTTACTGTCATAACTCCCCCATATTCCCATTCATTACAGGTGGAAAGTCACTATCATATCTCCATCTTATTCCCATTCATTACAGGCAGAAAGTCACTGTCATATCCTGCCCTTATTCCTATTCATTACAGGCAAGACAGTACTGTCATATCTCTCCCATATTCTCATTCATTACAGGCAGCAAGTTACTGTCATTTCTCCCCATTATTCCCATCCATTGTAGGCAGGATATTACTGTGATATCTCCCGCTTATTCTCATTCATTACAGATGTGAATTTATGGTTATAACTCCCTCTTATTCTCATTCATTACAAGCAAGAAGTTACTGTCATATCCCCCCTTATTCACATTACTTAGAGGCAGTAAGTTACTGTCATATGTCCCCCTTATTCCCATTCATTACAGACAGGAAGTTACTGTCATATCACCCCCTTATTCCCATTCATAACAGGCAAGAAGTTACTGTCATACCTCTCCCGTATTCCCATTCATTAAAGGCAGGAAATTGCTGTCATATCTTCACTTACTCTCATTCATTACAGGCAGAAGTAATTTCTCCCCGTTATTCACATTCATTATAGGCAGGATATTACTGTCGTAACCCCTCTTATTCCCTTTCATTACAGGCAGGAAGTTACTGTCATATCACCCCCTTATTACCATTTATTACAGACAGGAAGTTACTGTCATATCTCCCCCATATTCCCATTCATTACAAATAGGAAGTCACTGTCATATCTCCCTCTTATTATCATTCATTACAGGCAGGAAGACACTGTCATATCTCCCATATACCCATTCGTTAAAGGGAGGAAGTTCATTATTGGCAGAAAATTACTGTCATGTCTCCCCCTTATTTCCATTCATTACAGGGAGGATGTTACTGTCATATCTCCTCCTTGTTCCCATTAATTACAGACATGAAGTTACTGTCATAGCTCCCTCTTATTCCCATTCATTATCAGCAGGAAGTTAGTTATACCCCCCTTTTATTCCCAATAATTAAGAGCAGGAAGTTATTGTCATAGTTCGCACTTATTCCCATTCATTACAAGCAAGAAATTACTGTCATATCTCCCCCTTATTCCCATTCATTATCGGCAGGATATTACTATCATAGCTCCCCCTAATTCCCATTCATTTCAGCAGGAAGTTACTGTCATATCTCCCCCTTATTCCCATTTACTACAGGCAGGAAGTTACTGTCATATCTCCCGCTTATTCATATTCATTACAGGCAGGAAGTTGTTGTCATACCCCCCTTATTCCCATTCATTATAGGCAGGAAGTTACTGTCATATCTCCTCCATCTTCCCATTCAATGCACGCAGGAAGTTATTGTCATATCTCATCCTTATTCCCATTCATTATAGGCAGGAAGTTACTGGCATATCTCCCCCTTATCCCCATTCATTACTAGTAAGAAGTTACTGTGATATCCCCCCCTTATTCTCATTTGTTATACAATTAAGTTACTGTCATATCTCCCCCTTGTTTCCATTCATTACAGGCAGAAATTTACAGACATATCTCCCCTTATTCCCATTCATTACAGGCAGGAAGCTATTGTCATATCTCCACCTCATTCCCATTCATTACAGACAGGACATTACTGTCATATCTGCCCCTTATTCACATTCGTTAGAGGCAAGGCATTACTGGCATATTCCCCCTTATTCCCATTCATTACAGACAAAAAGTTACTGGCAAATCTTCCCCTTATTTCCATTCATTGCAGGCAGGAAGTTACTGTGATATCTCTTTTTTTATTTCCATTCATTATAGGAAAGAAGATACTGTCATATCTCCCCCATTTTCCGATTCATTACAGGCATGAAGTGCCTGACATGTCTCCCCCTTATTCCCATTCATTACAGGCAGGATGTTACCATCATATCTTCCCCTTATTCCCGATCATTACAGACAGGAAGAGATGGTCATATCTCCCCCTTATTCCCATTCATTACAGGCAGGAAATTGCTGTCATATCTCCCACTTATTTTCATTCTTTAAAGGCAGGAAGTTACTGTCATATCTCCCACTTATTCCTATTCATTATAGGCATGAATTTACTGAGATATCCTCCATAATTCCCATTCATTACAGGCAGGAAGTTACTGTCATATCTCCCCATATTCCCCTTCATTACAGACAGGAAGTTACTGGCATATCTTTCCCTTATTCCCATTCATTAGAGGGAGGAAGTTACTGTCATCCTCCGCTTATTCCCATTCAGTGCAGGCAGGAAGTTACTGTCATATCTCGCCCTTATTCCAATTCATTACAGGCAGAATATAACTATCTTTCCATTATTCCCATTCATTATAGACAGGAAGTTACTATCATATCTCCCTCATATTCCCATTCATTACAGGCAGGAAGTTACTGGCATATCTTCCCCTTATTCCCATTAATTACACGGAGGAAGTTATTGTCATATCCTCCGCTTATTCCCATTCACTGCAGACAGGAATTTACTTTCATATCTCCCCCATATTCCCATTCATTACAGGCAGGAAGTCACTATCATATCTCTATCTTATTCCCATTCATTATACGCAGGATGTTACTGTCGTGTCTCCCTTTTATTCCCATTCATTACAGGCAGAATATTACTATCTTTCCCTTATTCCCATTCATTATAGACAGGAAGTTACTATCATATCTCACTCTTATTCCCATTCATTACAAGCAGGAATATACTGTCATTTCTCCCCCTTATTCCCATTCATTACAGACAGAAAGTTACTGTCATATCCCCCTTATTCCCATTCATTACAGGCAGGAAGTTACTGTCATGTCTCCCCCTTATTCCCATTCATTACAGGCAGGAATATACTGTCATATCTCCCCCTTATTCCCATTCATTACAGACAGGAAGTTACTGTCAAATCTCCTCTTTATTCCCAATCATTACATGCAGGAAGTCACTATCATATCTCTCTCTTATGACTATATTTTTGCATGTACTGAATGAGAATATCTCCCATTCATTACATGCAGGAAGTTAATGGCATATTTTCCCCATATTCCCATTCATTACAGACAGTAATGTACTGTCATATCGTCCTCTTATTCCCATTCATTATGAGCAGGAAGTAACTGTGTATCCCACCCTTATTCCTATTAATTAAAGGCAAGAAGTTACTGTATTAGCTCTCCATTATTCCCATTCATTACAGAAAAGAATTTATTGTCATATCTCCCCCTCATTCCCATTAATTACAGGCAGGAAGTTACTGTCATATCTCCCTCTTATTCCCATTCATTACAGACCAGAATTTACTGTCATATCTTTCCCATATTCACATTCATTTCAGGTAGGAAGTTACTGTGATATACCCCATTATTCACATTCATTACAGGCAGGATGATAATGTTATAGCTCCCCCTTATTCCCATTCAGTACAGACAGGAAATTACTTTCATATCTTCCCCATATTCCCATTCATTACATGTAGGAAGTCACTATCATATCTGCATCTTATTCCCATTTATTACAGACAGGAAGATGCTGTCATATGTCCCATATTCCCATTTATTACATGCAGGAAGTTAATGGCATATCTTCCTCTTATTCCCATTCATTACAGGCAGGAAGTTACTGTCGTGTCTCCTCCTTATTCCCATTCATTACAGGCAGAATGTTACTGCCATATCTTTCCCTTACTCTCATTCATTACAGACAGGAATTTACTGTCATATCTCCCTCTTATTCCCATTCATTACAAGCAGGAAGTTATTGTCTTTTCCCCTTTTATTCCAATTCATTACAGGCAGGAAGTTACTGTCATGTCTCCCCCCTTATTCCCATTCATTACAGACAGGAAGTTACTGTCAAATCTCCCCCTTATTCCCTTGCATAACAGGCAGGAAGTCACTATCATATCTCTCTCTTATTCCCATTCATTACATGCAGGAAGTTAATAGCATATATTCCCCTTATTCCCATTCATTACAGGCAGGAAGCTACTGTAATATCTCCCACCTTATTCCCATTAATTACAGGCAGGATGTTACTGCCATATCTCCCCCTTACTCCCATTCACTACAGACAGTAAGTTACTGTCATATGTCCCTCTTATTCCTATTCATTATAAACAAGAAGTAACTGTCATATCCCACCCTTATTTCCATTAATTAAAGGCAATAAGTTACTGTCATAGCTCTCCCTTATTCACATTCATTACAGACAGAAAGATACTTTTATATCTCCCCCTTATTCCCATTCATTACAGGGAGAATGTTACTGTCATATCCTCTGCTTATTACCATTCAATGCAGGCAGGAAGTTACTGTCATGTCTCCCACTTATTCACAATTATTACAGACAGGAATTTTCTGTCATATCTCCCCAATATTTCCATTCATTACAGGCAGGAAATCACTATCATATCTCCATCTAATTCCCATTCATTACAGGCAGGAAGATACTGTCATATCTTCTATATTCCTATTCGGTACATGCAAGAAGTTAATGGCATATCTTCCCTTATTCCCATTCATTACAGACAGAATGTTACTGCCATATCTCCCCCTTATTTATGGTCGTTACAGGCAGGAAGTTACTGTCATTCTCCCTGTTAATCCCATTCATTACAGGCAGAACGCTACTGTCATATCTCCCCATTATTACAGCAGGAAGTTACTGTCATATCTCCCCCTTATTCCCATTTATTACAGGCAGGAAATTACTGTCATATCTTTCCCTTATTCCCATTCATTACAGGCAAGAATAAACGGTCATATCTCCCCCATATTCCCATTCATTCCAAGCAGGAAGTCACTGGCATATCCCCCCTTATTCCCCTTCTTTACAAGCAGGAAGTTACTGTCATAGCTCCCCCTTATTCCCATTATGTAAAGGCAGAAAGTTATTGTCATATCTCCCCTTATTTGCATTCTTTACAGACAGGAAGTTACAGTCATACCCCCTTATTCCCATTCATTACAGGCAGGAAAAAAACTGTCATATCTCCCGCTTATTATCATTCTTTACAGGCAGGAAGTTACTCATATCTCCCACTTATTCCCATTCATTATAGGTATGAATTTACTGTCTTATACCCCTTCTTCCCATTCATTATAGGCAGAAAGTTACTGTCATATCTCCCTCTTAATTTTATTCATTACAGGAAACAAGTTACTGGCATATTTCCCCCATATCTCCATTCATTACAGGCAGGTAGATACTGGCATATCTTCCCCTTATTCCCATTCATTACAGGAGGAAGTTATTGTTTTATCCTCCACTTATTCCCATTCAATGCAGGCAGGAAGTTACTGTTATGTCTCCCCCTTATTCCCATTCATTACAGACAGGAATTTACTTTCATATCTCCCCCATATTCCCATTCATTACAGGTAGGAAGTCACTATCATATCTGCATCTTATTCCCATTTATTACAGACAGGAAGATGCTGTCATATGTACCATATTCCCATTCATCACATGCAAGAAGTTAATGGCATATCTTCCCCTTATTCCCATTCATTACTGGCAGGAAGTTACTGTCGTGTCTCCCCTTATTCCCATTCATTATAGGCAGAATGTTACTGCCATATCTTTCCCTTATTCTCATTCATTACAGACAGGAATTTACTGTCATATCTCCCTCTTATTCCCATTGATTACAAGCAGGAAGTTATTGTCCTATCACCTTTTATTCCAATTCATTACAGGCAGGAAGTTACTGTCATGTCTCCCCTTATTCCCATTCATTACAGACAGGAAGTTACTGTCAAATCTCCCCCTTATTCCCATTCATAACAGGCAGGAAGTCACTATCATATCTCCCTCTTATTCCCATTCATTACAGGCAGGAAGCTACTGTCATATCTCCCATTCATTACATGCAGAAAGTTAATAGCATATCTTCCCCTTATTCCCATTCATTACAGGCAGGAAGCTACTGTCATGTCTCCCACCTTATTCCCATTAATTACAGGCAGGATGTTACTGCCATATCTCCCCCTTACTCCCATTAATTACAGACAGTAAGTTACTGTCATATGTCCCTCTTATTCTAATTCATTATAAACAAGAAGTAACTGTCATATCCCACCCTTATTCCCATTAATTAAAGGCAATAAGTTACTGTCATAGCTCTCCCTTATTCACATTCATTACAGGCAGAAAGATAATTTTATATCTCCCCCTTATTCCCATTCATTACAGGGAGGACGTTACTGTCATATCCTCTGCTTATTACCATTCAATGCAGGCAGGAAGTTACTGTCATGTCTCCCCCTTATTCCCATTTATTACAGACAGGAATTTTCTGTCATATCTCCCCAATATTCCCATTCATTACAGGCAGGAAATCACTATCATATCTCCATCTTATTCCCATTCATTACAGGCAGGAAGATACTGTCATATCTCCCATATTCCCATTCATTACATGCAGGAAGTTAATGGCATATCTTCCCCTTATTCCCATTCATTCCAGGCAGGAAATTACTGTCGTGTCTCCCCCTTATTACCATTTATTACAGGCAGAATGTTACTGCCATATCTCCCCCTTATTCACATTCATTACAGATTGGAAGTTACTGCCATAGCTCCCTCTTATTTCCATTCATTACAAGCAGGAAATTAGGTTCCCTATTAGAAGACCAAAGACGCATTCTTTTGAATGCATCTTGGTCGAACTCAATAGCCTGAAACGGCAAAATCTCAAAGTGGCTTTTTAGCAAATTCTTTCACTGGGAAATAATTTGCTTGGCCCTTTCATTACTTTGCCATTTTCAGCACTGTAGTGTGGTCTCGGAGTTGATTTATTTAAGTAGGGAGTTTTGGGGGTGCAGTCCCCCACTTAATGTGATGTTTAAAGTATTTTATTTTTTTTGCTGTTATGACAGTTTAAAATTGTAAGCTTTCACTTACACAGTGTCGATTAATCACTGTTCATTTTTTAAGCATTCGGTGATCTAATATAGACCCAGAAATTACTGTCATATTGTCCCTTATTCCCATTCATTACAGGCAGGAAATTACTGTCATATCTCCCCCTTATTCCCATTCTTTACAGGCAGGAAGTTACTGTCATATATCCCTCTTATTCTCATTCATTACAAGCAGGAAGTTACATGTCATTATCTCTCCCTTAGTCCCACTCTTTACAGGCAGGAAGTTGCTGTCATATCTCCCCCTTATTCCAATTAATTTCAGGCAGGACATTAGTGTCATATCTCCCGCTTATTCCTGTTCATTACAGGCAGGAAATTACTGTCATGTCTCCCCCTTATTCCCATTCATTACAGGTAGGAAGATACTGTCATTAATCACCCTTATTCCCATTCCTTACAGACAGGAAGTTACTGTCAAACCTCCCTTTATTCCCATTCATTACAGGCTGGATATTACTGCCATATCTTCCCCTTATTCCCATTCATTACAGACAGGAAGTTACTGCCATATCTCCCTCTTATTCCCATTTATTATAAGCTCAAAGTTACTGACATATCCCACCCTTATTCACATTAATTAAAGGGAGGAAGTTACCATCATAGCTGTCCATTATTCCCATTCCTTACAGACAGGAAGTTACTGTCATATCCCACCCTTATTCCCATTCATTACAGGTAGGAAGATACTGTCAATAATCACCCTTATTCCCATTCCTTACAGACAGGAAGTTACTGTCAAATCTCCCCTTATTCCCATTCATTACAGGCAGGAAGATACTGTCAAATCTCCCATAACATGCAGGAAGTTAATGGCATATATTCCCCTTGTTCCCGTTCAATACAGGCAGGAAGATACTGTCATATCTCCCCTTATTTCCATTCATTGCAGACAGAAAGTTAGTCATACCCCCTTATTCCCATTCATTACAGGCAGGAAAAAACTGTCATATATCCCGCTTATTATCATTCTTTACAGACAGGAAGTTACTGTCATATCTCCCACTTATTCCCATTCATTATAGGTATGAATTTACTGTCATATCCCCCTTCTTCCCATTCATTACAGGCAGAAAGTTACTGTCATATGTCCCTCTTAATTTTATTCATTACAGGAAACAAGTTACTGGCATATCTCCCCCACATCCCCATTCATTACAGGCAGGGATATATTGGCATATCTTCCCCTTATTCCCATTCATTATAGACAGGAAGCTGCTGTCATATCTCCCATTCATTATATGCAGGAAGTTAATAGAATATATTCCCCTTATTCCCATTCATTTCAAGCAGGAAGCTACTTTCATGTCTCCCACCTTATTCCCAATAATTACAGGTAGGATGTTACTGCCATATCTCCCCCTTACTCCATTCATTACAGACAGTAAATTAATGTCATATGTCCCTTATTCCCATTCATTATAAACAAGTAACTGTCATATCCCACCCTAATTCCCATTAATTAAAGGCAATAATAAGTTACTGTCATATCCTCTGCTTATTACCATTCAGTGCAGGCAGGAAGTTACTGTTATTTCTTCCCTTATTCCCATTTATTACAGGCAGGAATTTTCTGTCATATCTCCCCTATATTCCCATTCATTACAGGCAGGAAATCACTACCATATCTCCATCTTATTCCCATTCATTACAGGCAGGAAGATACTGTCAAATCTCCCATATACCCATTCATAACATGCAGGAAGTTAATGGCATATATTCCCCTAATGGCATATATTCCCCTTGTTCCCATTCAATACAGGCAGGAAGATACTGTCATATCACCCCTTATCCCCATTCATTACAGGCAGGAAATTACTGTCATGTCTCCCCATTTTTCCCATTCATCACAGGCAGGAAGATACTGTCATATCATCTCCTTGTTTCCATTCATTACAGCAGGAAGTTACTGTGCTATCTCCCTATTATTTTCATTCATTACCACAGGAAGATACTGTCATATCTCCCCCATATTCCCATTCATTTTGGGTAGGAAGTTAATGTCATATCGCCCCTATTTTCCCATTCATTACAGACATGAAGTTTCTGTCATATCTTCCTCTTATTTCCGTTTATTACAGGCAGGAAGTTACTGTCATATACCCCATTATTCACATTCATTACAGGCAGGACGATAATGTTATAGCTCCCCCTTATACCGATTCATTACAACAGGAAGATACTGTCATATCTCCCCCATATTCCCATTCATTACAGGGAGGGAGTTACTATCATATCTCCCCTATATTACCATTCATTACAAGCATGAATTTTCTGACATATCTTCCCCATATTCCAATTCATTACACACAGGAAGTTACTGGTATATCTCCCCTTAATTCACGTTCGTTACAGGCCAGAAGTTACTGTCATTCTCCCAGTTATTCCCATTCATTAAAGGCAGAATACTACTGTCATATCTCCCCATTATTCCCACTCATTACAGCAGGAAGTTACTGTCATATCTCCTCCTTATTCCCATTTATTACAGGCAGGAAATTACTGTCATATCTTTCCCTTATTCCCATTCATTACAGGCAAGAATAAACGTTCATATCTCCGCTTATTCTCGCCTTACAAGCAGGAAGTCACTGGCATTTCCCCCCTTATTCCCCTTCATTACAAGCAGGAAGTTACTGTCATAGCTCCCCCTTATTCCCATTACATAAAGGCAGAAAGTTACTGTCATATCTCCCCTTATTCCCATTCATTACAGACAGGAAGTTACAGTCATATCCCCCTTTATCCCCATTCATTACAGGCAGGACATTACTGTCATATCTCCCCCTTATTCCCATTCATTACAGGCAGGAAGTTACTTTCATATCCACCTCTTATTCTCATTCATTACAAGCAGGAAGTTACATGTCATATCTCTCCCTTAGTCCCATTCATTACAGACAGGAAGTTTCTGTCATATCTCCCCTTATTCCAATTAATCTCAGGCAGGACATTACTGTCATATCTCCCCCTTATTCCTATTCATTACAGGCAGGAAATTACTGTCATGTCTCCCCCTTATTTCCATTTATTACAGGCAGGAACTTACTTTAATATCCCCCTAGGCAGGAAGTTACTGTCATATCTCCCTCTTAATTTCATTTGCTACAGGCAACAAGTTACTGGCATATCTCCCCATATTCCCATTCATTACAGGCAGGAAGTTACTGGCATATCTTCTCCTTATTCCCATTCATTACAGGGAGGACGTTACTGTCATATCCTCCACTTATTCCCATTCAGTGCAGGCAGGAAGTTACTGTCATGTATCCCCTTTATTCCCTTTTATTACAGGCAGAATATTACTATCTTTCCCTTAGTCCCATTCATTATAGACAGGAAGTTACTATCATCTCTCCCTCTTATTCCCATTCATTACAGGCAGGAAGTTACTGTCATGTCTCCCTCTAAATTTCATTAATTACAGGCAACAAGTTAGTCATATCTCCCCATATTCCCATTTATTACAGGCAGGAAGTTACTGGCATATCTTCCCTTTATTCCCATTCATTATAGGGAGGAAGTTACTGTCATATCCTCCGGCTATTCCCATTCAGTGCAGACAGGAATTTACTTTCATATCTCCCACATATTCCCATTCATTACAGGCAGGAAGTCACTATCATATCTCCATCTTTTTCCCATACATTACAGGCAGGAAGTTACGGTCATGTCTCCCCCTTATTCCCATTCATTACAGGCAGAATAATACTCTTTCCCTTATTCCCATTCATTATAGACTGGAAGTTACTATCATATCTCCCTCTTATTCCCATTCATTACAAGCAGGAAGGTACTGTCATATCCCCCTTATTCCCATTCATTACAGGCAGGAAGTTAATGTCATGTCTCCCCCTTATTCCCATTCATTACAGGCAGGAAGATACTGTCATATCTCCCCCTTATTCCCATTCATTACAGACACAGACAGGAAGTTACTGTCAAATCTCCCCCTTATTTCCAATCATTACAGGCAGGAAGTCACTATCATATCTCCCTCTTATTCCCATTCATTACAAGCAGGAAGGTACTGTCATATCCCCCTTATTCCCATTCATTACAGGAAGGAAATTTCTGTCTTATCTCCCCCTTATTCCCATTCATTACAGGCAGGAAGATACTGTCATATTTCCCCCTTATTCTCATTCATTACATGCAGGAAGATACTGTCACATCTTGCATTCATTACATGCAGGAAGTTAATGGCATATTTTCCCCATATTCCCATTCATTACAGGCAGGATGTTACTGCCTTATCTCCCCCTTATTCCCATTCATTACAGACAGGGAGTTACGGTCATATCACCCTCTTATTCCCATTCATTATAAGCAGGAAGTAACTGTCATATCCCACCCATATTCCTATTAATTAAAGGCAGGAAGTTACTGTAATAGCTCTCCCTTATTCCCATTCATTACAGACAAGAGTTTACTCTCATATCTCCCCCTCATTGCCATTCATTATAAGAAAGAAGTTACTGTTGTATCTCCCCCTTATTACCATTCATTACAGGCAGGAAATTATTGTCATATCTACCCCCTTATTCCCATTAATTACAGGCAGGAAGTTATTACTGTCCTATCTCCCTCTTATTCTCATTCATTACAGGCCAGAACTTGCTGTCATATCTTCCCCATATTCCCATTCATTTCAGGTAGGAAGTTACTGTCATTTCTCCCCTATTTTGTCATTCATTACAGGCATGAAGTTTCTGTCATATCTCCCCCTTATTTCCATTTATTACAGGCAGGAAGTTAGTCATATCCCCCATTATTCACATTCATTACAGGCAGGATGATAATGTTATAGCACCCTTTTATACCCATTCATTACAGCAGGAAGGCACTGTCATATCTCCCCCATATTCCCATTCATTACATGGAGGGAGTTACCATCATATCTCCCCCTTATTACCATTCATTACAGGCATGAATTTACTGGCATATCTTCCCCATATTCCAGTTCATTACACACATGAAGTTACTGGCATATCTCCCCCTTATTCACGTTCATTACAGGCAGGAAGTTACTGTCATTCTCCTCATTATTCCCATTCATTACAGGCAGAACACTACTGTCATATCTCCCCTTATTCCCATTCATTACAGACAGGAAGTTAGTCATACCCCCTCTTATTCCCATTCATTACAGGCAGGAAATTACTGTCATATCTCCCACTTATTCCCAGTCATTATAGGCATGAATTTACTGTCATACCCCCCTTCTTCCCATTCATTACAGGCACAAAGTTATTGTCATATCTCCCTCTTAATTTTATTCATTACAGGAAACAAGTTACTGGTATATCTCCCCCATATTCCCATCCATGACAGGCAGGAAAATACTGGCATATCTTCCCCTTATTCCCATTGCTTACAGGGTGAATTTATTGTCTTATCCTCCACTTTTTCCCATTCAATGCAGGCATGAAGTTACTATCATATCTCCCTCTTATTCCCATTCATTATAAACAAGAACTGACATATCCCACCCTTCTTCCCATTAATTAAAGGAAATAAGTTACTGTCATAACTCTCCCTTATTCTCATTCATTGCAGACAGGAAATTATTATCATATCCCCCCCTTATTCCCATTCATTACAAGCAAGAAGTTAGTCATATCTCCCCCTTATTCCCATTAATTATAGGCAGGAAGTTACTGTCATATCTCCCCCTTATTCCCATTCATTAGAAGCAAGAAGTTACTGTCATATCTCTCCCTTATTCCCATTCATTACAAGAAGGATGTTACTGTCATATCCTCCACTTATTACCATTCAATGCAGGCAGGAAGTTACTGTCATGTCTCCCCCTTATTCCCATTTATTAAAGACATGAATTTTCTGTCATACCTCCCCTATATTCCCATTCATTACAGGCAGAAAATCACTATCATATCTCCATCTTATTCCCATTCATTACAGGCAGGAAGATACTGTCATATCTCCCATATTCCCATTCATTACATGCAGGAAGTTGCTGTCGTGTGTCCTCCTTATTCCCATTCATTACAGGCAGAATGTTACTGCCATATCTCCCCCTTATTCACATTCATTACAGACTGGAAGTTACTGTCAAAGTGCTCTCTTAGTCCCATTCATTACAAGCTGGAAATTAGGTTCCCTATTAAAAGACTGAAGACACATTCTTTTGAATGTATCTTCGAACTCAATAGCCTGAAATGGCAAAATCTCAAAGTGGCTTTTAAGCAAATTCTTTCCCTGGGAAAGAATTCACTTAGTACCTTCATTACTTTGCCATTTTCGGTACTGTAGTGCGGTGTTGGTATATTTACATAGGGGGCAGGTTTGGGGGGTGCAGCCCCCCACTTAATGCAATGTTTAAAGTATTTTTTTTTTTTTTTTGCTGTTCTGACAGATCAAAATTGTAAGCTTTCACTTACATAGTGTCGATTAATCACTGTTCACTTTGTTAAATGTTCAGTGATGTAATATAGACCCGGAAATTACTGTCATATTCCCCCTCATTCCCCTCCATTACAGGCAGGAAATTACTGCCATATCTCCCTCTTATTCTCGTTCATTACCAGTAGGAAGTTACATGTCATTTCTCTCCCTTAGTCCCATTCATTACTGGCAGGAATTTACTGTCGTATCTCCCCCTTATTCCAATTCATTTCAGGCAGGATGTTACTATCCTATCTCCCCCTTATTCCCATTAATTACTGGCAGGAAGTTACTGCCATACCTTCCACTTATTTCCATTCATTACAGAAAGGAAGTTACTGTCATATCTCCCTCTTATTCCCATTCATTATAATCTTATTCCCATTCATTATAATCTCAAAGTTACTGTCATATCCCATCCTTATTCACATTAATTAAAAGGCAGGAAGTTACTGTCATAGCTCTCTCTTATTCCCATTCATTACAGACAGGAAGCTACTGTCTTATCTCCCCCTTATTCACATTCATTACAAGCAAGAAGTTACTGTCATATCTCCCTATATTACCATTCATTGCAGGCAGGAAATTATTGCTATATCTCCACTTTATTCCCATTAATTATAGGCAGGAAGTTACTTTCATATCTCTCCCTTATTCCCATTCAATACAGGCAGGAAGTTACTGTCATATCTCCCCTTTATTCCCATTCATTACAGGCAGGAAATTACTGTCATGTCTCCCTCTTATGCCCATTCATTACAGGCAGAAAGATACTGCCATATCATCCCCGTGTTTACATTAATTACAGCAGGAAGTTACTATGATATCTCCCCCCTATTCCCAATTTACAGGCTGGATGTTAGTGTTATATCTCCCCCTAACTCCCATTCATTAAAGGCAAGAAGTTACTGTCATATCTCCCCCTTATTTCCATTTTTACAGGCAGGAACTTACTGTAATATCCCACCATATTCACATTCATTACAGGCAGGAAGATACTTTTATATCTCCCCCTTATTCCCATTCATTACAGTCAGGAGGTTACTGCCATATCTCAGCCATATTCCCATTCATTACAGGCAGGGAGTTACTATCTATCTCCCCCTTATTACCATTCATTACAGGCAGGAATTTACTGTCATATCTCCCCATATTCCCATTCATTACAGGCACGAAGTTACTGGCATATCTTCCCTTTATTCCCATTCATTATATGGAGGAAGTTACTGTCATGTCTCCCCCTTATTCACATTCATTATAGACTGGAAGTTACTATCATATCTCCCTCTTATTCCCATTCATTACAAGCAGAAATGTACTATCATATCCCCCTTATTCCCATTCATTACAGACACAGACAGGAAGTTACTGTCAAATCTCCCCCTTATTTCCAATCATTACAGGCAGGAAGTCACTATCATATCTCCCTCTTATTCCCATTCATTACAAGCAGGAAGGTACTGTCATATCCCCCTTATTTCCATTCATTACAGGCAGGAAATTTCTGTCTCATCTCCCCCTTATTCCCATTCATTACAGGCAGGAAGATACTGTCATATTTCCCCCTTATTCTCATTCATTACATGCAGGAAGATACTGTCACATCTTGCATTCATTACATGCAGGAAGTTAATGGCATATTTTCCCCATATTCCCATTCATTACAGGCAGGATGTTACTGCCTTATCTCCCCCTTATTCCCATTCATTACAGACAGGAAGTTACTGTCATATCACCCTCTTGTTCCTATTCATTATAAGCAGGAAGTAACTGTCATATCCCACCCTTATTCCTATTAATTAAAGGCAGGAAGTTACTGTAATAGCTTCCCTTATTCCCATTCATTACAGACAAGAGTTTACTGTCATATCTCCCCCTCGTTTCCATTCATTATAAGAAAGAAGTTACTGTCGTATCTCCCCCTTATTACCATTCATTACAGGCAGGAAGTTATTACTGTCCTATCTCCCTCTTATTCTCATTCATTACAGGCCAGAACTTGCTGCCATATCTTCCCCATATTCCCATTCATTTCAGGTAGGAAGTTACTGTCATTTCTCCCCTATTTTGTCATTCATTACAGGCATGAAGTTTCTGTCATATCTCCCCCTTATTTCCATTTATTACAGGCAGGAAGTTAGTCATATCCCCCATTATTCACATTAATTACAGGCAGGATGATAATGTTATAGCACCCTTTTATACCCATTCATTACATCAGGAAGGCACTGTCATACCTCCCCCATATTCCCATTCATTACATGGAGGGAGTTACCATCATATCTCCCCCTTATTACCATTCATTACAGGCATGAATTTACTGGCAAATCTTCCCCATATTCCAGTTCATTACACACATGAAGTTACTGGCATATCTCCCCCTTATTCACGTTCGTTACAGGCAGGAAGTTACTGTCATTCTCCTTGTTATTCCCATTCATTCCAGGCAGAACACTACTGTCATATCTCCCCTTATTCCCATTCATTACAGACAGGAAGTTAGTCATATCCCCCCTTATTCCCATCCATTAGAAGCAGGAAATTACTGTCATATCTCCCCCTTATCATTCTTTACAGGCAAGAAGTTACTGTCATATCTCCCACTTATTCCCAGTCAGTATAGGCATGAATTTACTGTCATACTCCCCTTCTTCCCATTCATTACAGGCAGAAAGTTACTGTCTTATCTCCCTCTTAATTTTATTCATTACAGGAATGAAGTTACTGGCATATCTCCCCCATATTCCCATTCATGACAGGCAGGAAGATACTGGCATATCTTCCCCTTATTCCCATTCATTACAGGGGGAATTTATTGTCTTATCCTCCGCTTATTCTCATTCAATGCAGGCAGGAAGTTACTGTCATATCTCCCTCTTATTCCCATTCATTAAAAGCAGGAAGTTATTGTCATATCCCCTTTTATTCCAATTCATTACAGGCAGGAAGTTACTGTAAAATCTACCCCTTATTCCCATTCATAACGGACAGGAAGTCACTATCATATCTCCCTCTTATTCCCATTCATTACAGGCAGGATGTTACTGCCATATCACCCCCCCCTTACTCCCATTAATTACAGACAGTAAGTTACTGTCATATCTCCCTCTTATTCCCATTCATTATAAACAAGAACTGACATATCCCACCGTTCTTCCCATTAATTAAAGGCAATAAGTTACTGTCATAGCTCTCCCTTATTCTCATTCATTGCAGACAGGAAGTTACTATCATATCTCCCCCTTATTCCCATTCATTACAAGCAAGAAGTTAGTCATATCTCCCCCTTATTCCCATTAATTACAGGCAGGAAGTTACTGTAATATCACTTGCTTATTCACATTCATTACAGGAAGGAAGTTACTGACATATCTCCTCCTTATTTCCATTTATTGCAGGTAGAAAGTTACTGTCATATCCCCCATTATTCACATTCAGTACAGGCAGGAAGATACTGCTATATCTCCCCCTTATTCTCATTCATTACAAGGAGGACGTTACTGTCATATCCTCCACTTATTACCATTCAATGCAGGCAGGAAGTTACTGTCATGTCTTCCCCTTATTCCCATTTATTAAAGACAGGAATATTCCGTCATACCTCCCCTATATTCCCATTCATTAGACAGAAAATCACTATCATATCTCCATCTTATTCCCATTCATTACAGGCAGGAAGATACTGTCATATCTCCCATATTCCCATTCATTACATGCAGGAAGTTACTGTCATGTCTACTCCTTATTCCCATTCATTACAGGCAGAATGTTACTGCTTTATCTCCCCCTTATTCACATTCATTACAGACTGGAAGTTACTGTCAAAGTGCTCTCTTATTCCTATTCATTACAAGCAGGAAATTAGGTTCCCTATTAGAAGACTGAAGACACATTCTTTTGAATGTATCTTCGTCGAACTCAATAGCCTGAAATGGCAAAATCTCAAAGCGGCTTTTAAGCAAATTCTTTCCCTGGGAAAGAATTCACTTGGCACCTTCATTACTTTGCCATTTTTGGTACTGTAGTGTGGTGTTGGTATATTTACGTAGGGGACGGGTTTGGGGGGGTGCAGCCCCCCACTTAATGCAATGTTTAAAGTATTTTATTTTTTTTTTTGCTGTTCTGACAGTTCAAAATTGTAAGCTTTCACTTACATAGTGTCGATTAATCACTGTTCACTTTGTTAAATGTTCAGTGATCTAATATAGACCCGGAAATTACTGTCATATTCCCCCTCATTCCCCTCCATTACAGGCAGGAAATTACTGTCATATCTCCCTCTTATTCTCGTTCATTACCAGTAGGAAGTTACATGTCATTTCTCTCCCCTAGTCCCATTCATTACTGGCAGGAATTTACTGTCATATCTCCCCCTTATTCCAATTAATTTCAGGCAGGATGTTACTGTCATATCTCCCCCTTCTTCCCATTCATTACAGGCAAGAAAATTACTGTCATGTCTCCCCCTTATTCCCATTCATTACAGGTAGGAAGATACTCTCATTAATCACCCTTGTTCCCATTCCTTACAGACAGGAAGTTACTGTCAAATCTCCCATTATTCCCATTCATTACAGGCAGGAAATTGTCATATCTCCACTTTATTCCCATTAATTACAGGCAGGAAGTTACTTTCATATCTCCCCCTTATTCCCATTCAGTACAGGCAGGAAGTTACTGTCATATCTCCCCCTTATTCCCATTCATTACAGGCAGGAAATTACTGTCATGTCTCCCTCTTATTCCCATTCACACAGGCAGGAAGATACTGTCATATCATCCCCTTGTTTCCATTCATTACAGCAGAAAGTTACTGTGATATCTCCCTATTATTTTTATTCATTACAACAGGAAGATACTGTCATATCTCCCCCTTATTCCCAATTTACAGGCAGGATGTTAGTGTTATATCTCACCCTTACTCCCATTCATTACAGGCAAGAAGTTACTGTCATATCTCCCCCTTATTTCCATTTATTACAGGCAGGAACTTACTGTAATATCCCCCCATATTCACATTCATTAAAGGCAGGAAGATACTTTTATATCTCCCCCTTATTCATATTCATTACAGTCAGGAGGTTACTGCCATATCTCACCCATATTCCCATTCATTACAGGCAGGGAGTCAATCTCCCCCTTATTACCATTCATTACAGGCAGGAATTTACTGTCATATCTTTCCCATATTCCCATTTGTTACTCAGAGGAAATTACTCCCATATCTCCCCTTTATTTATGTTTGTTACAGGCAGGAAGTTTCTGTCATTCTTCCCGTTATTCCCATTTATTACAGGCAGAATGCTACTGGCATATCTTCCCCTTATTCCCATTTATTATAGACAGGAAGTTTCTGGCATATCTCCCCCTTATTCTCATTCATTGCAGGCAGGAAATTACTGTCATCTCCCCCTCCTTATTACCATTCTTTACAGGCAGGAAGGTACTGTCATAGCTCTCCCTTATTCCCATTCAATACAGGCAGGAAGTCACTGTTATATCCCCCTCATTCAAATTGATTACAGGCAGGAAGTTACTGTCATATGTCCCACTTATTCCCATTCATTACAGGCATGAATTTACTGCCATATCCCCCTTATTCCCTCCCATTCATTACAGGCAGGAAGTTACTGGCATATCTCCCCCATATTCCCATTCATTACAGGCAGGAAGTCACTGTTTTATCCCCCTTATTCAAAGTGATTACAGGCAGGAAGTTACTGTCCTATGTCCCACTTATTCCCATTCATTACAGGCATGAATTTACTGCCATATCCCCCTTATTCCCATTCATTACAGGCAAGAAGTTACTGGCATGTCTCCCCCTTATTACCATTCAATGCAGGAAGTGTCATGTCTTCCCCATATTCCCATTCATTACAGGGAGGAAAATACTGTCATGTCTCCCCCTTATTACCATTCAGTGTTTCCCCCCTTATTTCCATTCATTACAGACAGTAAAAACTAAATTAAAACTCCAGCCACAGAGGCACATGGGATATATGCAAATGACACTTATGAACATCAGGTGTTTCAGCTATGTGGCGATTCTGATTGCCCATGACTTTTACGTTTGAAATCATTTTAATGGACAATTTCAGGCAATGTAGCCAAACCCCATTAGCTATGGATATGCATATTTCGGCCTTGTTATGACCTCATCAGCATAGCACAAGCAGAGTGTTTGACTAAGCATAAGAAACACAGGGTTGTTATACCCAGCTGATGTCCATTATCATTAGGGTGACTGTTTTAATTTGTTAGTTGGGATATTTTGCAGAGTGAGAAGGTCACACTGAAAAAACAATCAGTAAAAACTAAATGAAGTATATACCTAGTTTAGTGAGTTTAGCTGGAATTCCAGAACGGGGGATGGTGTTGAAAGCCTTGGCGAGGTCAAGATAGGCTGTGTGAACTACCTTACACTCATCTACAGCTTTGGTGACTACCTCAAAGAAGTTGATCGGGTTCAGGAGGCATGATCTGCCTTTCACAAACCCGAACTGGGTGGGATCCAGAGTTTGGAGGTTACCAATGTCTTTGTTTAGGAGTTCCATGATGATATGTTCCATGGCCTTGCAGACCAGGCTCGTCAGGATAATAGGTCGATAGTTCCCAGGATCAGTGGTGGCTCCCCCTTTGTGGAATGTGATAACTGTTGCTGTGCACCATTCAATGGGCACAAAGCCTGATGTGAGGCTATTATTGAACATGGTGCTTGAGTGGGGAGCCAGTTCATTCTGAAGTTCATGTAAAATGCACCCTGGGATGTTGTACAGTCCCATGGATGCTGTGTTTTTGGCTTTAGAGTGTGCAGCTTTTACCTGCGTAGTTGTGATTACAGGGACTCTGCATTCTTCCTGTATAGATATGGGCTCTTTAGGTGGTTGGGGGGGGTAAAGTTAACACTGAACCGATTTGCCAGGATGTTGGCAATATCAGTTGGTTCTGCAATTTTCGTGCCTTTGTACTGTAGCTCAGAGCAGATCTGGGTGTTGCCATTGAGATTCTTGACATAGCTATAGAATGCTTTGTGGTTGTCCTTGGAATTAGTGGCAATTTTTTTTCGTAGCTTATAAGGTATCTCACCTTCTTACTGAGGCTGACCAGGGAGCTC
Source organism: Protopterus annectens (assembly GCF_019279795.1). Lineage (NCBI taxonomy): Eukaryota > Metazoa > Chordata > Ceratodontiformes > Protopteridae > Protopterus > Protopterus annectens. The sequence goes on from NC_056750.1 coordinate 239,063,197, forward strand.
CTCCACTCATGGGATTTTACTCTCTTTTGCAACAGTTTCTTCCTTCTGTTGTACATTTTGTTTATGGCAGGGGACCACCAGATTGGCTTCCTTTTTTTGGAGGATAGCGTCTTGGTTCTGTTTGGGATAGCACGATCCATGCACTCATGTAAGTGCTTATAGAGTGCATTTGTGTAGGATTCAGCAGTTGTAACTGTATTGTCCATCTGCATGGGTGTCATGAAGTTCACCACTTCTGTCTTAAGAAGCATGAAGTTGGCTTTGGAGAAATTTTTTACTGTGGTTTCCTTAATGGGGGTGGGGGCGGGATGTGGATATTAAGGGTGATTAGCTTATGGTCGGATCGGACCAACGTGGAGTTGACTTCAGGTGTGGAACACTGGTCACTCATGTTGGTAATGACTACGTCTAGGATATTGTTGCCCCTGTTGGGGGTGTGGATAAGTTGATCTAGGGCATTGGAGTTTATGAATTCCAGAAAGTGTTGAGCTAAGGAGTTGGTACATGAGTAGTTTTCCCAGTTAATAGTGGGGTAGTTGAAGTCACCCATTATTAGGGTGTTTGGTTGAACCCTAATATTTTCCAGTACATCAAGAAAAGAGGAGTGGGAATCCTGGGGCATGGTGGAGGATCTGTAGCAAGCTACAATTTGGATTGCAGTTTTGCCCAGGGTTAGTTGCACTTGGATAACCTCGGCTGCATTATGCTCAGCAACTAGCCTGGAGGTGTGGATATCCTTAATGAATATGGACACACCTCCGCCTTTGGTGTTTCGGTACAGGTTACATGGCCGAAAGGTGTGGTATGAGTTATAGCCTGGTAGTGCAGGGGTGCTCTCTGGAGCCTTGAACCAGGTCTCAGTCACTGCACAGATATCGATATTCTCCATTTTAAGGAGTGCCTTGAGTGAGTGCATTTTGAGATTTAGACTTCTAGCATTGAGTAGCATTACCCTCAGTTTTTGCTTGCCTGTTCCTGTTATGGTGGTGAATTTGTTATTTGAACCCTGCCTAAAAAAGGCACTATAGGGGCAGCAAGAGCCTTAGCCAGTATCCAGAATCCCAGGGGCGACAGGTGCAGGCCATCTGTGGCAAAGTATCGTGGTCTGTCGACCATGTCATCCCAAGCAGACAGATACTGGATGCCCTTAAAATGACACCAGAAGCTTAGCCAATTGTTGAAGTCAGTCATTTTATCCTTGTACTGTGGTATCATTCTGGGCGATGGCAGAATGCTACTCAGGGCTAGGGTCATACCTGCCTGGGCTACAAGATCGGAGAGCTCTTCCATGTCTCTTTTCATGTAGTCTAGGGAGGTATGTCTCAGGTCATTCACACCAACATGGACAATAACAGAGTCATATTTTTACTTGTTGTGGAGTGACCTGAGTGCATGGATTATGTGGCGGATCCTGGCACCTGACAGGCAGCAGACAGTAACCTTCTCCTTGTTTAGCCTGGTGAGTGGGACATCAGTGTGCCTGACTATAGAGTCACCTATGACTAGTGTGTTGTGTACGTTGTTTTGCCTTATTGGCTGTGATTGAGTGGCAGACTGAGTCTGTGAGCTATGTGTCATTTGGGTTGTGTTGGGGGATGGAGGTTGCTTGTGTTTCTGTTTTGGAGGTCCCTTTTGCTTAGGCAGATTATTATTGAGGGCCTCAGCGAATGTTTTTGTGTTACTATGTGTGGATTTTGGTGGTGTAGATTTAGTGAGACTGTGATGAGTGTGGTGTGGTGCAAATGTTTACCTTCTCCTCATGACTGTCAAGTTCAGTCTTGGTTAGAGAGAGCTTTACCTCCAGTTTGGCTAGATAAGTGCATCTCTCACAGGTTGTAGTGTTGGGTAGCAGGCAGGAATTTACTGGCATATCTTCCCCATATTCCCATTCGACATACACAGGAAGTTGCTGGCATATCTCCCACTTATTCTGGTTCATTACAGGCAGGAAGTTATTGTCATTCTCCCCCTTATTCCCATTCATTACAGGCAGGACGCTACTGGCATATCTCCCCATTATTCCCATACATTACAGATAAGAAATTACTGGCATATCTCCCCCTTATTCCCATTTGTTAAAGCCAGGAAGTTTTGGTCATATTTCCTCTGTATTCCCTTTCACTACAGGCAGGAAGTTACTGTCATATTGCCCCTTTATTCCCCTTCATTACAGGCAGGAAGTTACTGTCATGTCTCCCCCTTATTCCCATTCATTACAGGCAGGATGTTACTGCCATATCTCCCCCTTATTCCCAATCATTACAGCCAGGAAGTTACTGTCATATCTCCCTCTTATTCCCATTCATTATAAGAAGGAAGTTCCTGTCATATCCCACCCTTATTCACATTAATTAAAGTCAGGAAGTTACTGTCATAGCTCTCCCTTATTCCAGTTCATTACAGACAGGAAGCTACTGTCATATATCCCCCTTATTCCCCATTCATTACAAACAGGAAGTAAATGTCATATCTCCCCTTATTACCATTCATTACAGGCAGGAAATTGTTGTCATATTTCCCCCTTATTCCCATTAACTACAAGCAAGAAGTTACTGTTATATCTTCCTCTTATTCTCATTCATTACAAGCCGGAAGTTGCTGTCATATCTCCCCCTTATTCCCATTCAGTACAGGCAGGAAGTTACTGTCATATCTCCCCCTTATTCCCATTCATTACAGGCAGGAAGTTACTGTCATATCTCCTCCTTATTCCCATATTTATTACAAGCCAGAAGTTGCTGTCATATCTCCCCCTTATTCCATTCATTATAGGCAGGAAGTTACTGTCATATCTCCCCCTTATTCCCATTCATTACAGGCAGGAAATTACTGTCATGTCTCCCCTTATTCCCATTCATTACAGACAGGAAGATACTGTCATTAATCCCCCTTATTCCCATTCCTTACAGACAAGAAGTTACTGTCAAATCTTCCCCTTATTCACATTCATCACAGGTAGGAAGTCACCATCATATCTCCCTCTTATTCCCATTCATTAGAGGCAGGAAGTTACTGTCATAACCCACCCTTATTCACATTAATTAAAGTCAGGAAGTTACTGTCATAGCTCTCCCTTATTCCCATTCATTACAGACAGGAAGCTACTGTCATATCTCCCCCTTATTCCCCATTCATTACAAACAGGAAGTTACTGTCATATCTCCCCTTATTACCATTCATTACAGGCAGGAAATTATTGTCATATCTCCCCCTTAGTCCCATTAATTACAGATAGGAAGGTACTGCCATATCTTCCGCTTATTCTCATTCATTACAAGCCGGAGGTTGCTGTCATATCTCCCCCTAATTCCCATTCATTTTAGGCAGGAAGTTACTGTCATATCTTCCTCTTATTCCCATTCATTACAGGCAGGAAGTTACTGTCAAGTCTCCCTCTTATTCCCATTCATTACAGGCAGGAAGATACTGTCATATCATTCCCTTGTTTCCATTCATTACAGCAGGAAGGTACTGTCATAGCACCCCCTTGTTTTCATTCATTACCGCAGGAAGTTACTGTCATATCTCCCCCATATTCCCATTCATTACAGGCAGGGAGTTACTATCATATCTCCCCCTTATTACCATTCATTGCAGGCAGGAATTTACTTTCATATCTTCCCCATATTCCCATTTGTTACACAGAGGAAGTTCCTGGCATATCTCCCCCTTATTTCGATTTATTACAGCAGGAAGTTACTCTCATATCCCTCTTATTCACATTCATTACAGGTTTGAAGATACTGTTATATCTCCCCCTTCTTCCCAATCATTACAGACAGGAAATTACTGTCATATCTTCCCCTTATTCGCATTCATTACAGGGGGATGTTACTTTCTTATCCTCCACTTATTCCCATTCAATGCAGGCAGGACGTTACTGTTATGTCTCCCCCATATTCCCATTCATTACAGGCAGGAAGTCACTATCATATCTGCATCTTATTCCCATTCATTAAAGGCAGGAAGTTAATGGCATATCTTCCCCTTATTCCCATTCATTACAGGCAGAAAGTTACTGTCGTGTCTCCCCCTTATTCCCTTCATTACAGACAGGAATTTACTGTCATATCTCCCTTTTATTCCCATTCATTACAAGCAGGAAGTTATTGTCATATCCCATTTTATTCCAATTCATTACAGGCAGGAAGTTACTGTCATGTCTCCCCCTTATTCTCATTCATTAGACAGGAAGTTACTGTCAAATCTCCCTCTTATTCCCATTCAATACCGTCAGGAAGTCACTGTCATATCTCCCTCTTATTCCCATTCATTATAAGCAGGAAGTTACTGTCATAACCCACCCTTATTCACATTAAAGTCAGGAAGTTACTGTCATAGCTCTCCCTTATTCCCCATTCATTACAAACAGGACGTTACTGGCATATCTCCCATTATTACCATTCATTACAGGCAGGAATCTCCCCCTTATTCCCATTAATTACAGATAGGAAGGTACTGCCATATCTTCCTCTTATTCTCATTCATTACAAGCCGGAGGTTGCTGTCATATCTCCCCCTAATTCCCATTCGTTTTAGGCAGGAAGTTACTGTCATATCTTCCCCTCATTCCCATTCATTACAGGCAGGAAGTCACTGTCATATATCCCCCTTATTCCCATTCATTACAGGCAGGAAATTACTGTCAAGTCTCCCTCTTATTCCTATTCATTACAGGCAGGAAGATACTGTCATATCATTCCCTTGTTTCCATTCATTACAGCAGGAAGTTACTGTCATAGCACCCCCTTATTTTCATTCATTACCGCAGGAAGTTACTGTCATATCTCCCCAATATTCCCATTCATTACAGGCAGGAAGATACTGTCATATCTTCCCCTTATTCCCATTCATTACAGGGTGAAGTTACTTTCTTATCCTCCACTTATTCCCATTCAATGCAGGCAGGAAGTTACTGTTATGTCTCCCCCTTATTCCCATTCATTACAGACAGGTATTTACTTTCATATCTTCCCCATATTCCCATTAATTACAGGCAGGAAGTCACTATCATATATGCATCTTATTCCCATTCATTAAAGGCAGGAAGTTAATGGCATATATTCCCCTTATTCCCATTCATTACAGGCAGGAAGTTACTATCATATATGCATCTTATTCCCATTCATTAAAGGCAGGAAGTTAATGGCATATATTCCCCTTATTCCCATTCATTACAGGCAGGAAGTTACTGTTGTGTCTCCCCCTTATTCCCTTCATTACAGGCAGAATGTTACTGCCATATTTCCCTTTTATTCCCATTCACTACAAGCAAGAGGTTATTGTCATATCCTCTTTTATTCCCATTCATTACAAGCAGGAAGTTATTGTCATATCCCTTTTTATTCCAGTTCTTTACAGGCAGGAAGTTACTGTCATGTCCCCCCCCCCTTATTCTCATTCATTACAGACAGGATGTTACTGTTATATCTCCCTCTTATTCCCATTCATTACAGGCAGGAAGCTACTGTCATGTCTCCTGCCTTATTCCCATTCATTACAGGCAGGATATTACTGCCATATCTCCCTCTTATTATCATTCATTATAAGCATGAAGTAACTGTCATATCCCACCCTTTTTCCCATCAATTAAAGGCAATAATTTGCTGTCATAGCTCTCCCTTATTCCCATTCATTACAGACAGGAATTTACTATCATATCTCCCCCTTATTCCCATTCATTACAATCAAGAAGTTACTGTCATATTTCCCCCTTATTACCATTCAATAAAGGCAGGAAATTATTGTCATATCTCCCACTTATTCCCATTAACTACAGGCAGGAAGTTACTGTCATATCTCCCCCTTATTCCCAATTATTGCAAGCAAGAAGTTACTGTCATATCTCCCCATAATTCCCACTCATTACAGGTAGGATGTTACTGTCATATAACTTCTTTATTCCCATTCATTACAGGCAAGAAGTTACTGTCATATCTCCCCCTTATTTCGATTTATTACATGCTGGAAGTTACTGTCATATCCCCCCCCCCTTATTCCCATTCATTACAGGGAGGGTGTTACCGTCATATCTTCCACTTATTACCATTCAATGCAGGCAGGTAGTTACTGTCATGTCTCCCCCTTATTCCCATTCGTTACAAACAGAAATTTTCTGTCATATCGCCCCTATATTCCCATTTATTACAGACAGGAAATCACTATCATATCTCCATCTTATTCTCATTCATTACAGGCAGGAAGATACTGTCATATCTCCCATGTTTCCATTGATTTCATGCAGGAAGTTAATGGCATATCTTCCGCTTATTCCCATTCATTACAGGCAGGAAGTTACTGTTGTGTCTCCCCCTTATTCCCATTCATTACAGACAGGAAGTTACTGTCATATCCCCCCTTATTTCCACTCATTACAGGCAGGAAATTACTGTCATGTCTCCCACTTATTCAATTTCATTACAGGCAGGAAGATACCATCATTAATCTTCCTTATTCCCATTCCTTACATACAAGAAGTTACTGTCAAATCCCCTCCTTATTCCCATTCATTGCAGACAGGAAGTCACTATCATATCTCCCTCTTATTCCCATTCATTACATGCAGGAAGTTAATGGCATTTATTCCCTTTATTCCCATTAATTACAGGCAGGGAGTTACTATCATATCTCCCCCATATTCCCATTCATTACAGGCAGGGAGTTACTATCATATCTTCCCCTTCTTACCATTCATTATGGGCAGGAATGTTCTGGCATATCTTCCCCATATTCCTATTTGTTACACAGAGGAATTTACTCCCATATGTCCCCCTTATTTACATTAGTTACAGCCAGGAAGGTCATGTCATTTTCCCCATTATTCCCATTCATTACAGGCAGATTGCTACTGGCATATCTCTCCTTTATTTCCATTCATTACAGACAGGAAGTTACTGTCATGTCTCCCCCTTATTCCCATTCATTGCAGGCAGGAAGTTACTGTCATGTCTCCCCCTTATTCCCATTCATTGCAGGCAGGAAGATACTGTCATATCATCCCCTTGTTTCCATTCATTACAGCAGGAAGTTACTGTGATATCTCTCTCTTACTTTCATTCATTACTGCAGGAAGATACTGTCATGTCTCCCCCTTATTTCCAAATTACAGGCAGGATGTTAGTGTCATATCTCCCCCTTACACCCATTCATTACAGGCAGGAAGTTGATGTCATATCTCCCCCTTATTTCCATTTATTACAGACAGGAACTTACTGTAATATCCCCCCTCATTCACATTCATTACAGGCAGGGAGTTACTATCATATCTCCCCCTTATTACCATTCATTACGGGCAGAAATGTTCTGGCATATCTTCCCCATATTCCCATTTGTTACACAGAGGAATTTACTCCCATATGTCCCCTTTATTTACATTCGTTACAGCCAGGAAGGTTCTGTCATTTTTCCCATTATTCCCATTCATTACAGGCAGATTACTACTGTCATATCTCTCCCTTATTCTCATTCATTAGAGACAGGAAGTTACTGGCATATCTCCCCTTTATTCCCATTTGTTAAAGGCAGGAAGTTACTGTCATATCTCCCCCTTATTCCCATTCATTACAGGCAAGAAGTTACTGGCACATCTCCCCCTTATTACCATTCAGTGCAGGCAGAATGTTACTGTCATGTCTCCCCTATATGCCCATTCATTTCAGGGACGAAAATACTGTCATGTCTCCCCCTTATTACCATTCAATGCAGGCAGGAAGTTACTGTCATATCTCCCCTATATTCCCATTCATTACAGGCAGGAAATCACTATCATATCTCCATCTTATTCCCATTAATTACAGGCAGGAAGATACAGTCACATCTCCATATTCCCATTCATTACATGCAGGAAGTTAATGGCATATCTTCCACTTATTCCCATTCATTACAGGCAGTAAGTTACTGATGTGTCTCTCTGCTATTCCCATTCATTACAGGCAGAATGTTACTGCCATATCTCCCCCCTTATTCACAAGCATTACAGACAGGAAGTTACTGTCATATCTCCCTTTTATTCCCATTCATTACAAGCAGGAAATTAGGTTCCGTATTAGAAGACCGAAGACGCATTCTTTCGTATGCATCTTGGTCGAACTCAAAAGCCTAAAATGGCAAAATCTCAAAGCGGCTTTTAAGCAAATTCTTTCCCTGGGAAAGAATTCACTTGGCCCTTTCGTTACTTTGCCATTTTCGGCACTGTAGTGCGGTCTCAGAGTTGGTATATTTAAGTAGGGGGGTGGGGGGTGCAGCCCCCCACTTAATGTGATGTTTAAAGTATTTTATTTATTTATTTATTTTTTGTTGGAACAGTGATTTTTTTTCCCCTAGGAATAAAATCGCTGTTCTGACAGTTCGAAATTGTAAGCTTTCTCTTACATAGGGCTGAATAATCACCATTAACTTTAACCAGTGATCTAATATAGACCTTGAAATTAATGTCATATCCCCTCTTATTCTCATTCATTACAAGCAGGAAGTTACAGTCATATCTCTCCCTTATTGCCATTCATTACAGGCAGGAAGATACTGTCATATCTTGTTACATCCGAGGAAGTAGCTGAAACGAAAACGCAGTGGAGAGTATTGGCGTTAATGTGGACTTTGTATTGTGGAATCGAGTGTTCTTGGTTGGCGTGTTGCTGTGCTTTTACTGACTATTAAAATTATTGAAAGAAGAACTGGACTGCCTTATTTCCTCCACAAGTAATCTTGGTTTGGTAAAATACTGTCATATCTCCCATATACCCATTCATTACCTGCAGGAAGTTAAATGCACTTATTTCCCTTATTTCCATTCATTACAGGAAGGAAATTACTGTCATATCTCCCCCTTATTCCCATTCATTACAGACAGGAAACTACTGTCATATGCCCCCCTTATTCCCTATTCATTAAAAACAGGAATTTACTGGCATATCTTCCTCATATTCCCATTTGTTACACATAGGAAGTTACTGGCATATCCCCCCCTTATTTCCATTTATTACAGGCAGAAAGTTACTCTCATATCCCCCCTTATTCACATTCATTACAGGCAGGAAGATACTGTTATATCTCCCCTTATTACCATTCATTACAAGCAGGTATTTATTGTCATATCTCCCCCTTATTCCCATTAATTACAGGCAGGAAGTTACAATCATATCTTCCTCTTATTCTCATTCATTACAAGCCGGAGGTTGCTGTCATATCTCCCCATCTATGTATACGTATAAACAAAAATAAATGATTTGTAAATATGTTAATAATTGTGTATCAATAAAGGATCATATTCTTTTTGATCAGAGCAGAAGGATCTTTTATGTCCTCCTGAGATACCATCGATTTAGGGAGATAGGACCTTGGTTTAACATCTCATCCAAAGGACAGCACATTCAGGAGAAAAATCACCCTTCCTCTTACACTGTGCTGCAAAGTCAAGAAACAAAATATAAACCCAAGCACTTGGGGTGAGAACAGAACCCTGGCCTTCTGATCATGTAGCACCAAAGAAAAATGTTCTAGTTATTAAACCACTTATACTGGCAAGTGACAGCAGCTACTTGAGATATACGTGTAAAAATTGTACAAACACAAGAAATTAGTCATTTTCTCTTCTGTGACATTGTTCTGGGCAGATATGTTTCATTTTTGCCCTTTTTTAGCAGGTTGTTTAAATTATTCCCCCTTACACTGTGAAACACATACCATAGCATTCATGCTTGTACACTGCTTGCCAAGACTTTACAGCTGTTTCTTACTATCTATTTTATTATAGAATTGTCCACACTGTAGGAAATATGGACATGGACAAGAAAAAAACATTTAAAATGGTGCAATAGTTATGCAAAGGAGAAAGCAAAACTAATCAATACAAAATGAGCAGCACCAAAGATATTTGAAGAGAAATATAGGCAAAGGCATCCAGATATGGAACATTCTACAATACAAAAAATAAGAAAACAAAGAGGAACGTGCTGGAGGGATAGATTCCTGTCCCAGAGACTTCCCATGCTCTGGAACAGGATTCCAATCTACATTAGGCAGAGCTCCTCACTAACACTCTTCAAGAGAAACCTTGACAAGTGGATGGGAAACAGAAAGTTTACCCTGGGGATCACTTCAGTGGCTCTGCTGGACAGAGGCACAGGGAACTAATCTATGGGGGCGGCGAAAGCCAGCACATTCTGGCTAGGCTTATAAATGCCTTCGGGCAGATAGCCTAGTACCTACCTATGAACCTAGGAAAAGTAGAATAAAGGATTCGTACTACAGTAGTTAAAGAAATAGAAAGGGAGGTTTTGGCTTACCTGCAAAGTGAAGGATTTAGTGTAGAAAATCTAACTCAGAAAACATCACAGTACGATAGAACAATGGATCCCCAAATTACGACAAAACTAGTGGAGTGGAAAACATCTGATCAGTTGCCAGATATAGATACTTTGGAGCCTTCTGTAGTAAACCAGTACAGACATTCAGACTGAGTTGCACAGCAAGGGGAGGACAGGAAACTCTGATGCAGTCAATGTTGTGGGGTGAAAGGCCAGTGAGTTTCCATATGAAAAAGCAATGGATGACACAGGATGAAACCAAAGAGAATGCGGCACAGGAAGATGCTATGGAACTATCTATAGAATGCCCACAGGAAATGGACAAAGGATATACCCTCAGTTAGGAAGAAAATGATCTAGGAGAAGAGTTCCTTGATTTAATAGAGATGGACAGACATATTAAGATCGATGAAAGAACTAGACTACAGAAAGTCATTGAAACCCAAAAAATTAGAGGTTTGATGAAACAAATGAACACAGTAATTAGGACTGTCCATAGAGATTGATGCAATAGATGTAAATAGGATATATTACTGTGCAGCTAAAATAATAACAGATAAAATCTTACCACAAAAAAACAGGGTAGTAAGGGAAAGGAAGGGGAGAAATTGAGCACTATCATGGAAGTATTGAATAGAGAAAACCACACAGCATTTAAGACAAGAAGTGTCACTGTTAGAAGAGTCTAGAAGAGGAAGCAGATCAACAAAAATACTCAGAAAGATAAACATGATAAAAGCAATGCACAGTATCAGAACAGATCGGGATCTATTGTGTACTATCACAAATAATAAAGTAAAAATATTAGCATAAGCAGAAAAACGTAGAAGATAAACATAAATATAAAAGAAAAGTACAAAATAAGCAATTCATTGATGAACCAAAAAAGTTTTCTAGAAAATTAGGAAACAAGGCAAAAAGAATTGAAACACCAACAAAAAAAGAAAAAAATAGATACATTTTGGAAAAATATCTATGAAGACCCTGTGGAACATAACAAAGATGCTAAATGGACAGAAAAACTAAAAGAAAGAATAAGAAGTTCAAATGAACAGAATATGAAATGGGATGAAGTAATAGCCGAAGAGATTGACACAAAGTTATGAAAAGCTCCTAACTGGAAAAGCCTAGGCCCAGATGCAGTAGCTAACTTCTGGTTAAAAGTATTAACATCTTCACATGAAGATTTAGCCATGAGTAAGAACAATTTATCTGTACACCACAAAGAGACCAGCCTGGCTAAGAACAGGGAAAAACAATACTCCTGCTTAAGAGTGAACCTGCAAGCTATCCTAAAATGTATAGATCAATAACTTGCCTTCCAACAACGTATAAACTATACACTGGAATTGATGCAGACAATGTTTACAGTCATTTAAAAGAAAACTCAATCGTGGCAGTAGAACAAAAGGGTAATAAAAGAAAGTCATGGAATAAAGGATCATTTGATGTTAAATAAAGTCATAATGGAGAACTGTAAAAGTGAGAAGAATCTAAGTATGGTATGGACAGACTACAAAAGAGCATTTGACAGAATCTCATATTCATGGATAAAAGGGGTCTATATTATATTATCGAAGTTGTATAACTTCAAATATCATATAATCGAACTTATATGGTCGAAGTTATACAACTTTGAATAGCTATAAAAAAATATATAAAACAAAAAATACCTTGATGGGTTAAAGCAGGGAGGCAAGCCCCCTGCACCCCCACATGGGGGGGCTGTGTGTCCCCCAAACACACACCCTGCTCTTGAAATATACCACCTCTGAGATCGCACTACAGTGCTGTAAAGTGAAATCTTTCCTTTACCGCATTATAGTGTGATCTCGGGGTTGGTATATTTAAGTACAAAGGGTGATGGGGATCAGGGGGGCTTTTTTTTTATTACTATTCGAAGTTGTATGACTTCGACCATATAATTTCAATTATATGGTATTCGAAGTTATACAACTTCAATAATATAATATAGACCCTAAAAATGTATAAGACACACCCTACACTGATTGATTACATTACAGCAGCTATGAAACAGTGGCAAACCACTTTGCAGTTAAGCCATAATAAAGGACAAATTATGATTCCAGGGATAAAAACTCAAAGGGGGATATTCCAGGGTGACTCTTTGTTATCAGTGCCCTTTTGTCTTGCCCTTGACCCATTAACCCAGGTTATGTCTATAATTTGGCTCCCAGAAAACAACAAAGTGTAAAGACTTTTCATTTTCTTTTTGTAGATGATCTAAAATTGTATAGTTCATCAGATGAGGAACAAAAAGCACAACTGGAAGTGGTTAAAACTTGTTCAGATGATATAAGAATGTAATTTGGTCTTGATAAATGTGCAAAAGCAACATTTAAATCAGGAAAACTGCAGCACCAAGAAACACCAGTTTGGGACAGGAATGTGATATAAAAGAACTTGAGCAAGAGGGAGTCTATAAATATCTAGGAATTGATAAATGGTGAACAACAAAACATGAACAAATATGAATAAAACTTAGTAAGGAATATTGTAGAAGACTTAAATTAAATAATGGCATGTAGGAACAAAGTTCTAACTATAAACCAATTTGCTCTTCACGTTCTAACTTATAGTTTTGGAGTGATTGACTGTCCCCACATGTTGAATAGTTTGGACTGGAAAACAAGCAAGATGCTTCATGCTCATCAAATGATTTATAAAAATCAGTACATAGCAAAACTATATATATTCCACATTCTGAAGGAGGGATGGGCCTCCTTGAAATTGATTCATGTGTAGATCTGCAATAGTGGGACTGCATACATATCTGCTTAACTCACAAGACCCAAACATAGTGAAAGTTTTGAAATATGAGAATAAGTCTAAGATGACTTCCCTGCTTAGTTTAGTGGAAGCATATTGGTGTCAAGTGGGAATTAAAATCAAACCAGAAGTAGACAAAAATCAGACAGCAACTGAATGTGCCTAAAAACAAAAGAAGGAACATAAGGAACATAAGGTGATGGACCAGATGAGAAGGCAAGAAATGTGGAAAATGCATAAATATAGTTGTAATTATAGAAAACTCTTGGAACAACCTCATGTTGATCAGAATCGAATGCAGGAATGATTAAGGAGAGGTGAAATTGAACCAAAAGACAAATAGTTAATATTGGCAGCCCAAGATAGTGGACTATGTACATGTACATGTTGGTTTACGAAGTCCACTGAACATGAGGGAGAAACACACAAATATAGGTTTTGTAAAACAGAATTGGAAATAGTTGCACATTTTGTTGCTGGTTGCGATATATTAATGTCAGAAGGACGGTATACTGAAAGACATAATAATGTGGCAAGACTGTGCAAGCATTATAATACTGAAGTAGCTGAAAAGCACTGGAAACATGAGCCACAAAGCATCATAGAAAAAGATGAAGTTTATATCACGTGGGATCATCCATTACCAATAGTTCATAAAATAGATGCAAGAAAACCAGATATAGTGGTCAATGAAAAGAAGTCAAACATAACATTGATTATTGAAATCATTACACCTAGTGACTACATTGTCGTACGTGCAGAGAGACACAAAGTCATGAAGTATCAGGATTTGCAGGCAGAAATGAGGGCAGTGTGAAAGAATTATATCAAGACAGTTCCTGTAGTAGAAGGAGCAATGGGTCTTATAAAAAAAATTACAGTCGTACTTAGATATATTACCAATACGTGTAAATCCATACAAATTGCAGAAGGAGTTATTACTGGGCACATTACAGGTGCTGAGAAGATCACTTCTGGATAACATAAATGATTGAAACAATACTAATTTCATTAACTTTAATCATACTTTGACGTAGGAATGAGGTCCATTCCCATCATGGTATAAGAAATCCAAAAGACCTGGAAAAATTAAAAATAGGAAATAGCCATTGACTGGTTTATTTCTTACATTTCAACTGTTTTTTCTGTTATATTTTCCAGTATTATTTCCTTCGTCATGAATTATCACTTTTTGTGCCTTTATTTTTAACTCTGAATAAAAACTTGTTTCTTTCAGTTTGTATCCTCTAGATACTTCCTTTTTCAGGATAAAATTGTCACATGTTAGCCTAGAAAACCTTATTAACTGGCTTTTGACTATGTTCAGTTTAAGAGATTAGGAATGAGTACTATTATAGTCTAAACAGGTATTACTGTTATTTCTTAAACACTTTGTTACACATGATTATTGCTTTTAGATTTATCTGTCACTTAGAATATAGCAGCAGTCCCAGAAATGAGGAACATGAACAGTGTATGATACCAGGTAACTAATATTTCCAATAAATTATCTGTATCTGAAAAAGACTTAAGTTTTGTTTTTCCTTTATCCCTAGTTGAAGAGCTAGGACAGTCGTCACTCTGGTTTCCCTTAAAAGATTTGCCAGGTAAGTAGATTTAAAATGTTTATCTATTACTGGTCAGTTAGGTGAAAACAATAAACACTGATATACATGGCTGCATGCAGTCACTGCATAGCCCATTACATTGGTAGGACTGACTTATAAGTTACAATAACTGATATAAGAGCACCTATATCCCATCAAAAGAAAAGAAGCTTGCTGTGCCCTACACAAGCATTCAACAAGTTGTACAGATTCCAATAATTTTTGTTCTATGTCTTAGAACAGGTTTACTTGAGTGAAAGAGCAAAGGCCAGTAAAGTTCTGTTATAAAAAAGGGAAAATGTACTGACAGATCGAATTGCCAGCTGGCTACCCCCACAGAGCTAAATTAATTTATTTCAATCAAGCCAGAATTAAAAAAAAAAAAAGAAACAATTGACTCAGGCAAAACAAAAAAAAAATCTTACAGTCTTATTTGTTATATAAGGCATGACTTTTTCGGAATTGTCATTAGTCTGATAAAGTCCTAGTAAAAGTGATGAAACTGCTTATTAAATAAGGAGGGAGTGAGAAGAGATGAATGCCTCAAGGGTGCTTTGTTATTTTTATAAAGTTTCACACTTGCTTTGGAGATAGATAGATAGATAGATAGATAGATAGATAGATAGATAGATAGATAGATAGATAGATAGATAAACAGAGACATAAATTGAGATATAAATAAAGATATAAATAGAGATATAATAAAATAAAGAAGACAGAGGTAGCTCCTCAAAGTTACTTTCAAGCTGTCCAGTGGGTTAATCTAACTTAATTTTCCTAAGTTTAGGATACTTTTAAATATTTGCAGAGTTCTTGGATTACAGTCTCATTTTCTCTAGAAGAAAAGCCTGTATAGATTTTTGTACAGCAATTATAAAAAAAAAAAAAACTGAATCTGCTTAGTTTTCTTCAGCCATTTTTGTTTCAGAGAATTATGTGCACTTTGTATGTGCATCCATTCCCATCTTAATCTGAGCTCAGCTTTAGCAAAATACATTTGGAGCCCTCTTCCTACTGCCATTTCCTGAACGTATATTTTTCACTCTTAGTGCTTGTTTAATTT
The DNA here is from genome assembly GCF_019279795.1 of Protopterus annectens. Lineage (NCBI taxonomy): Eukaryota > Metazoa > Chordata > Ceratodontiformes > Protopteridae > Protopterus > Protopterus annectens. The sequence continues at coordinate 239,078,961 of NC_056750.1, forward strand.
AGTTTTAAATGTCTCTGTAGCATTGTATCTTACTACTGTACTAGATAATGTGTAACAGGCCTATTTCACAAGCTCTGTAAAATTATATTACCTTATAACAATTTAAAATATATTCCTCTGTCAACACATCTTCATGGCCCCGGACCTGGTACGTGATTTATTTATGTTTCAATGTATTGATACACTGCTGTCTTTCTTTTTCCCATCATGCATTGAGGGTATGCAGCATATATTTATTAAGCAATGTGCTAATGTGCCTTTTGTTAATATTACAGGTTGTGTTACTGGCTCTTCTCTAGAGTATATGTTGTTGATGTTGTCTTCTCCATGGTATGTCCAGTAAGCAGCAGTCTCATATTTCACTTTAAAAAACACAGACATTGGTTTTGTAAAATAACCATTGATCTGGTCAACATTTCCATGAACATAATATCAGGTAATTCAGACATTAATTAAATTATTCCCTTCAGCTGTGCCATTGTTTTCTTATGGAGAAAATTCTTGTCAATAATGAGGTCTAAAAGGTGGCAGGACTTAAATGAGCTGTATAAAGTTTGAGTGAGAAAGATTGGGTAGATTATAAGTGATGTATAATGTTTGCAACTTGGATTGTGTCGGTGTGGATTGTTTTCATTTATAGAAATGTATGATTGCCTATGTAGTAAGTGATAGTTTAATAAAGATATTTCTTGTTTAAAAAAGTCAGTAATTTAATAATTTATGCAATATTGCTTAGGTTATATGATATGTAACAATATATGTGAAGTTTGAACTTGATAAAACAACTATCAGGATACACCACGAGAATCCTTCTTGTAGAAAATTTCTTTATTCCAAAATACAGTGACAGATAATGATGGAAGATGAGCGCTTTCGCGTGCTTCATGCACGCTTCTTCAGATCTAATGGAATACATTTTTATTCTTCTCTTATATAGTAAAAAACCTCTAATTAAACACAGAACAAACCAATAAAAACAGACCAATTAAACACAGACCAATATAGGCAGACCAATAAAAACTCGTCATCATTAATTGATAGATCAGATGCATTAATTGCTCTTTACCATTAAAACACAGCGACCTGCCTAGCATCGCCAGGTATAAGTATAAATATACAACTGTTCAATGTATTGCTCATCATGTGACAATACTTTCATAGAAATGTCACGAAGCATAAGCATCACTAACTCAGTATTGTGAAAAAAATATTGTAAAAAAAATATGTATGTATATAGGTGTAGGCATCAATCAATATAAAATACAAGAGATATAAGATAGGAATTGCGGACAAGCTCAAAGGCTGCATGGAAATGCAAAATCAAACAACAAAAAACATGTGAAATTATTCTATCAACTGAGTGATAGTATGAGGGGTCCGGTAACATACTAATAGTGCATAAAATTCCAGAGTGACCCTGAAACTAATTTGCTATGCAGGTAATGGCCATGAGCATACTGGAATCCATCCATGTGATCTGTTCTATGTGAAAAACAAAGAACAAAACACAGCAAGCCAAAATTGGACCATGGGACCAAAAACAGAAGCAAAATCAGGCACAAACATAAACATGAAACTCTTAACTAGATGGCTCATTGTAGTGGAGAGATATGAAAACTCTCGATTATAAAAATTAAATGTGCATGTATATAACTTTATCAGAACAATATTTTAGAACAAAGCTACGTTGACAAACAGTATTTGTCTAGCTGGATTCTGAAATATGATCTCTATATAGTCAGAAGGCCAAATTCACAACGAGACAAACCAGCCCATTGTTGATTAATAAATATGAACAAGCTGCTTTAAATATAGCATGATTGTTCATCTATTTTCTAAGACAGGCTTCAGGGAAACATAGTTGTTGATGCCAGGTTCCCTATGTGCTCCTGAGCGAAAAATCCACTCTAACTCTAACTAGCTAAATAATTGCTGTTGTTACCCATCCTAGGATTAGTTTTTAGAACCTGTAGGACCCTAAACCTAAACTCATGTGTGGGGTTCATATTAACATGTTTTGCCAACGCGTTCAATTCGTTGTTCTTCCGGATATCATAAATATGGTTGTAGATGCGTTCTCGTAACCTCCTCTTAGTGACTCCAATATAGAACGCATTGCAACATGTACAATTGGCCATATATACTAAATTTGTAGTGTTGCAGTCAGTATATCTGTAAGGTTTATATTCAAAATGGCCTCCTGGATGTTTAAAATATTGTATGGTTGTGATATATTTACACATCTGACATTTTTTGCATGGAAAAGTGCCATGTATCTTTAGCTCGTTTTCTCTAATTTTTGGAATAATATTTAACCCCTTTGAAAAAATCTCCTTCAGATTATCACAAGTCCGATATGTAAAGAGTGGTCTGTCACCTACCAGTGACTTCACATCATCTGTCATCGTTTGTATATTCCAATGTTTAGTTATTATATTTCTTATCCCACTATTGTCATTAGTATATTTCAACATGAACATTACTTTTTTGTCATTAGTTCCTTGCATGTTATAAGTTCTTATATCTTTTTTGTCTTTTTTATTTGTGTTATCTTTTGTACCTTTTTTATCTTTTTTAAAAAAACTCATTCTATCACTTTTGACTGTTCTTGAATTATGTTCTGGACAAGCTTGTCCAACTATAGTGGGCACTATGTCCTGTCTTATATCTTTAATCAAGGACCGATTATAACCCCTATCTAAGAAAAGTAACTCCATGGTATCTGCTTCTTTTTGTAAAATGAGGGGGTCCTTGCATATCTTAGTGATCCTTGAGAATTGGCCTCTAGCAACCCCAGAAAATATATGCCTGGGGTGCATACTGTTGTAGTCCACCATTGTGTTCCTCCAACATGTTTTCCTATACAATTTTGAGGTCAATCTCCCTTCTCTATTAAAGTATAGTGTCACATCTAAAAAGTCTATGTCTCCACTAGAGTATTCATATGTGAACTTAAGAAAAGTAGTAGTTGCTTCTAAGTATTCTATAAACTTCCGGAGTTCCTCTATCGTGCCATCCCATAGCAATAAAACATCATCTACAAATCTCCTGTACAGTCGTATCTTGTCCATCCATGAGCTGTTAAAAAGATGTTCCTGCTCCCAATAGTATAGGACAAGATTGGCGTAGGAGTTTGCGCATGGGGTGCCCATGGCGACACCCCATGTCTGCAAATAGAATTTGCTGTTAAACATGAACAAGTTACAGTATAACACCATGTCCAACAATTGACTAATCAGAATCTGTCGGTCACTTGAAAAATTACCGTTAACCATTAGCTCTCTTAAGGCTTGCAAACCATATTCATTTGGAATACATGTGAATAGGTTGCGGACATCAAGCGTGACCAAGAGCAAATCTCTACCATCAGAGTTTGATAACTCCATTGAGTCTAGATCATTTAATAAATGTTGTGTGTCCCTTAGAATAGTAACAATGTCGTTAACCATAGGTCTCAACATTTTCTCTAAAAATACTGAAATATTGTAAGTCGCCCATTGCCTGCCTGATACTATTGGTCGCATGGGCAAGGGCTCAACTTTTTTGTGTATTTTGGGTAGACCTTTCAATACTGGTATAAGTGGTTCATTGATATGCAAAAAATCATACATCTCTCGACTGACTTGTCGACACATGAGCAAGTCATACAAATTGTCACTAATATCATTTATTATACCCATAACCCCTTTAAGTGTAAGTTCCTTATACGTACTGTCGTGTGTAAGACTTGTTTGCATGATGGAGTTATATTCATCCCTATCTAATACAACGACACCTCCTCCTTTGTCAGCTGATGTTATTAAGATATCATTATTTCTTCGTAAGCTGATCAAAGAATCATATTCAGCTCTGCTTAAGTTAAAAAACCTGTTCCTAACACATTTCCTTGAATAAAAGGCATATAAATCTTTTTCACATGTTTTAACAAAGCACTCCACCATGGGTGGTAACTGAGGAGAAAACGTACTCTTCGGTTTGAACTCATTCACATTGCCATTACCTCCCTCAATAACCTTATTTTTAAAAAACAATTTGATGGCAACTTTCCTCGCAAAAAGTCTCAAATCAATCAGAGACTCAGATAATTTACTCGACTGCGAGGGAATAAAATTTAAGCCTCTATTCAAAAGTGAAATGTCATGAGCAGATAAAGTATATTTAGAGCGATTAAATACCAAAGAAGTCAGTTCCAGTTCTTCTTCTGTGGCTCGTACCTGTCTGTCGAGAACTTCTGTTTTCTCGGTCCCCGACTCATGGATCTCCCTCGAGCTGTTTTGTGCAGTTTGATTGGAAAAGGAGCATTCGTTTGATTAGTTGCAGGCACAGTATGTCGTTGGATTGCTCCTGTTCTGATGGGATCATCCATAGGACGTAATGCCAGTTGGTTGGGAGGAGGTGTTTGTATTCCCATCAGCGTAGGGGAAGATTCCCCTCTATTACTGTTCGGCTCTGCTGTTGAAGTCGTCGCTACAGCTGAGGGCGCCAAATTTAAATCTTTCATAACTCCGGTTTCCGGTTGCTTCAACTCACGGTCCCGTTGAGTCTCATTGTTTCCTGTCGTTCGCGGCCACACGAATATATTCCCTTTTCTAAAATCTTGAAGATCTCTGGTTAATTTGCGATGTTTGATGTTGCTCAGCTTGTCACTATATATCTGAATTTGTGTAGATATATTGTTCAGCTTTCTAACAAATGTTTCAGATCGAAACCGCTCTTTGATATTCCGGAACAGAATATCAGTCTCTGTCTGTAGGGTGATCTCAAGTGGTTCAAAGTATTCAAGTAAAAGATTGATGTACTTACGGCCAAGTTCTAAATTTAAGTCCTGCCATCTCTTCAATAAGTCCGGATATAGATGGCCCTAAGTAGGCATGCACAAAATGCGCATGCCTCTCGGTACTACATTGAAGTGTAGGCATGCCTGTAAATGTTTCCTCTGCCACGAGAATCTCTGCAGTTTATATAAATTGTTCTCTAGTTCCCTTGTCAAGTTGTAAAAATCATTCACATTCACCTCTTGTTCATCCCTTATAGTTCTCAGGTCTGTCATTTCTCGATCATCCAGATTCAATAACGGATTGGTTTTAGATGGTAAAAATGCATCGATTCCCAGTAGACCCATTCTGGATTCTGGGTTATATTCAAGCTCAACATTAACATTCTCCATTGCGTGGAGGTAGTGGTACAAACCGAAGATAAATTACTAAAAGTAGACACAAATTACCGCTAGACACTCCCAAAGTATCCCGTAGCAAGAGATAGATACAAACTTGATAAAACAACTATCAGGATACACCACGAGAATCCTTCTTGTAGAAAATTTCTTTATTCCAAAATACAGTGACAGATAATGATGGAAGATGAGCGCTTTCGCGTGCTTCACGCACGCTTCTTCAGATCTAATGGAATACATTTTTATTCTTCTCTTATATAGTAAAAAACCAATAAAAACAGACCAATTAAACACAGACCAATATAGGCAGACCAATAAAAACTCGTCATCATTAATTGATAGATCAGATGCATTAATTGCTCTTTACCATTAAAACACAGCGACCTGCCTAGCATCTCCAGGTATAAGTATAAATATACAATTGTTCAATGTATTGCTCATCATGTGACAATACTTTCATAGAAATGTCACGAAGCATAAGCATCACTAACTCAGTATTGTGAAAAAAATATTGTAAAAAAATATGTATGTATATAGGTGTAGGCATCAATCAATATAAAATACAAGAGATATAAGATAGGAATTGCGGACAAGCTCAAAGGCTGCCACGTAACATGTTTATCATACTCTCTCTATTGCAAGTTGGATATAAAACACAGACCATGTTATAAACCATCCCATAAGGATAGTAAGTTGAATACAAAATATAATTCGTATTGTAAACCATCCCATCAGGACGGTATATTAAACATTGGCCATTCCTATTACTTAGTTAGCATATGACAAGTTAAAGAACTCATCAGCATCTTCTAAATTAAGCGAAGACATATATAAATAAAGATTATACCAGCCTTGCTGAGAAATCGCTAAAATCTCTGACATATATATTTAATTGCTATTCATTTCAATTTTTTAAGCACAAACGATTAAATAAAAAAAAAATAGAGTAAAACGAATGATACACATTAAATAAAACAAATATGAAGCCTATCTACTTAAAGTAACATCCCGATAAAACGGATTCAACTGTCATGTTCAAGGACAAAAATTCTTTGGCTATAGAGCTTGACATCATTCTAACATTCAGACTAATCAAGCAGTATGACATAAAATGATACTCTAGATCTATATGGAAATGCAAAATCAAGCAACAAAAAACATGTGAAATTATTCTATCAACTGAGTGATAGTATGAGGGGTCCGGTAACATACTAATAGTGCATAAAATTCCAGAGTGACCCTGAAACTAATTTGCTATGCAGGTAATGGCCATGAGCGTACTCACATGTTTAATAGAGGGGAATCTTCCCCTACGCTGATGGGAATACAAACACCTCCTCCCAACCAACTGGCATTACGTCCTATGGATGATCCCATCAGAACAGGAGCAATCCAACGACATACTGTGCCTGCAACTAATCAAACGAATGCTCCTTTTCCAATCAAACTGCACAAAACAGCTCGAGGGAGATCCATGAGTCGGGGACCGAGAAAACGGAAGTTCTCGACAGACAGGTACGAGCCACAGAAGAAGAACTGGAACTGACTTCTTTGGTATTTAATCGCTCTAAATATACTTTATCTGCTCATGACATTTCACTTTTGAATAGAGGCTTAAATTTTATTCCCTAGTCGAGTAAATTATCTGAGTCTCTGATTGATTTGAGACTTTTTGCGAGGAAAGTTGCCATCAAATTGTTTTTTAAAAATAAGGTTATTGAGGGAGGTAATGGCAATGTGAATGAGTTCAAACCGAAGAGTACGTTTTCTCCTCAGTTACCACCCATGTTGGAGTGCTTTGTTAAAACATGTGAAAAAGATTTATATGCCTTTTATTCAAGGAAATGTGTTAGGAACAGGTTTTTTAACTTAAGCAGAGCTGAATATGATTCTTTGATCAGCTTACGAAGAAATAATGATATCTTAATAACATCAGCTGACAAAGGAGGAGGTGTCGTTGTATTAGATAGGGATGAATATAACTCCATCATGCAAACAAGTCTTACACACGACAGTACGTATAAGGAACTTACACTTAAAGGGGTTATGGGTATAATAAATGATATTAGTGACAATTTGTATGACTTGCTCATGTGTCGACAAGTCAGTCGAGAGATGTATGATTTTTTGCATATCAATGAACCACTTATACCAGTATTGAAAGGTCTACCCAAAATACACAAAAAAGTTGAGCCCTTGCCCATGTGACCAATAGTATCAGGCAGGCAATGGGTGACTTACAATATTTCAGTATTTTTAGAGAAAATGTTGAGACCTATGGTTAACGACATTGTTACTATTCTAAGGGACACACAACATTTATTAAATGATCTAGACTCAATGGAGTTATCAAACTCTGATGGTAGAGATTTGCTCTTGGTCACGCTTGATGTCTGCAACCTATTCACGTGTATTCCAAATGAATATGGTTTGCAAGCCTTGAGAGCTAATGGTTAAGAACGGTAATTTTTCAAGTGACCGACAGATTCTGATTAGTCAATTGTTGGACATGGTGTTATACTGTAACTTGTTCATGTTTAACAGCAAATTCTATTTGCAGACATGGGGTGTCGCCATGGGCAAACTCAATCTTGTCCTATACTATTGGGAGCAGGAACATCTTTTTAACAGCTCATGGATGGACAAGATACGACTGTACAGGAGATTTGTAGACAATGTTTTATTGCTATGGGATGGCACGATAGAGGAACTCCAGAAGTTTATAGAATACTTAGAAGCAACTACTACTTTTCTTAAGTTCACATATGAATACTCTAGTGGAGACATAGACTTTTTAGATGTGACACTATACTTTAATAGAGAAGGGAGATTGACCTCAAAATTGTATAGGAAAACATGTTGGAGGAACACAATGGTGGACTACAACAGTATGCACCCCAGGCATATATTTTCTGGGGTTGCTAGAGGCCAATTCTCAAGGATCACTAAGATATGCAAGGACCCCCTCATTTTAAAAAAAGAAGCAGATACCATGGAGTTACTTTTCTTAGATAGGGGTTATAATCGGTCCTTGATTAAAGATATAAGACAGGACATAGTGCCCACTATAGTTGGACAAGCTTGTCCAGAACATAATTCAAGAACAGTCAAAAGTGATAGAATGAGTTTTTTAAAAGATAAAAAAGGTACAAAAGATAACACAAATAAAAAAGACAAAAAAGATATAAGAACTTATAACATGCAAGGAACTAATGACAAAAAAGTAATGTTCATGTTGAAATATACTAATGACAATAGTGGGATAAGAAATATAATAACTAAACATTGGAATATACAAACGATGACAGATGATGTGAAGTCACTGGTAGGTGACAGACCACTCTTTACATATCGGACTTGTGATAATCTGAAGGAGATTTTTTCAAAGGGGTTAAATATTATTCCAAACATTAGAGAAAACGAGCTAAAGATACATGGCACTTTTCCATGCAAAAAATGTCAGATGTGTAAATATATCACAACCATACAATATTTTAAACATCCAGGAGGCCATTTTGAATATAAACCTTACAGATATACTGACTGCAACACTACAAATTTAGTATATATGGCCAATTGTACATGTTGCAATGCGTTCTATATTGGAGTCACTAAGAGGAGGTTACGAGAACGCATCTACAACCATATTTATGATATCCGGAAGAACAATGAATTGAACGCGTTGGCAAAACATGTTAATATGAACCCCACACATGAGTTTAGGTTTAGGGTCCTACAGGTTCTAAAAACTAATCCTAGGATGGGTAACAACAGCAATTATTTAGCTAGGTTAGAGTTAGAGTGGATTTTTCGCTCAGGAGCACATAGGGAACCTGGCATCAACAACTATGTTTCCCTGAAGCCTGTCTTAGAAAATAGATGAACAATCATGCTATATTTAAAGCAGCTTGTTCATATTTATTAATCAACAATGGGCTGGTTTGTCTCATTGTGAATTTGGCCTTCTGACTATATAGAGATCATATTTCAGAATCCAGCTAGACAAATACTGTTTGTCAACGTAGCTTTGTTCTAAAATATTGTTCTGATAAAGTTATATACATGCACATTTAATTTTTATAATCGAGAGTTTTCATATCTCTCCACTACAATGAACCATCTAGTTAAGAGTTTCATGTTTATGTTTGTGCCTGATTTTGCTTCTGTTTTTGGTCCCATGGTCCAATTTTGGCTTGCTGTTTTTTGTTCTTTGTTTTTCACTTAGAACAGATCACATGGATGGATTCCAGTATGCTCATGGCCATTACCTGCATAGCAAATTAGTTTCAGGGTCACTCTGGAATTTTATGCACTATTAGTATGTTACCGGACCCCTCATACTATCACTCAGTTGATAGAATAATTTCACATGTTTTTTGTTGTTTGATTTTGCATTTCCATATAGATCTAGAGTATCATTTTATGTCATACTACTTGATTAGTCTGAATGTTAGAATGATGTCAAGCTCTATAGCCAAAAAAATTTTTGTCCTTGAACGTGACAGTTGAATCCGTTTTATCGGGATGTTACTTTAAGTAGATAGGCTTCATATTTGTTTTATTTAATGTGTTTCATTCGTTTTACTCTATTTTTATTTTATTTAATCGTTTGTGCTTAAAAAATTGAAATGAATAGCAATTAAATATATATGTCAGAGATTTTAGCGATTTCTCAGCAAGGCTGGTATAATCTTTATTTATATATGTCTTTGCTTAAATTAGAAGATGCTGACGAGTTCTTTAACTTGTCATATGCTAACTAAGTAATAGGAATGGCCAATGTTTAATATACCGTCCTGATGGGATGGTTTACAATACGAATTATATTTTGTATTCAACTTACTATCCTTATGGGATGGTTTATAACATGGTCTGTGTTTTATATCCAACTTACAATAGAGAGAGTATGATAAACATGTTACGTGGCAGCCTTTGAGCTTGTCCGCAATTCCTATCTTATATCTCTTGTATTTTATATTGATTGATGCCTACACCTATATACATACATATTTTTTTACAATATTTTTTTCACAATACTGAGTTAGTGATGCTTATGCTTCGTGACATTTCTATGAAAGTATTGTCACATGATGAGCAATACATTGAACAGTTGTATATTTATACTTATACCTGGAGATGCTAGGCAGGTCGCTGTGTTTTAATGGTAAAGAGCAATTAATGCATCTGATCTATCAATTAATGATGACGAGTTTTTATTGGTCTGCCTATATTGGTCTGTGTTTAATTGGTCTGTTTTTATTGGTTTGTTCTGTGTTTAATTAGAGGTTTTTTACTATATAAGAGAAGAATAAAAATGTATTCCATTAGATCTGAAGAAGCGTGCGTGAAGCACGCGAAAGCGCTCATCTTCCATCATTATCTGTCACTGTATTTTGGAATAAAGAAATTTTCTACAAGAAGGATTCTCGTGGTGTATCCTGATAGTTGTTTTATCAAGTTTGTATCTATCTCTTGCTACGGGATACTTTGGGAGTGTCTAGCGGTAATTTGTGTCTATTTTTAATATATGTGAAGTATAATGTATGTTGTGTTAAGATAGTATGATTACTTTTATATAAATTTAAATTTGCCTATGTGCCAAGTGATAATTCAATAAAGGTGTTTGAAAAAAAATAAACATACTCACGTGTTTATATTATTTTTTTCATGCATTTTTAACGTTTTTGAGATATATGTATCTGCATTATTGATTCCTTTAAAACCTTTGGCACAGACCCCATGTTTGCGCCACTCATGGTTCCTGTAAGTATAAGATAAACAGAATACAAAATTGATAAAAATTATATTTTTTAATATAATGCATTTTAGTTAAAAATAACACTTGTATTAACAAGAAAACATCTTACAAAAACTCTTTTGCTTTTTCCAAGTAATCTTCACTGTTGGCAGATCCCAGATATGTCCAGGTAGTTTTCAGACTTTCCTCATATTTCTAAGAATACAGAAACAGTATAGATGTTATTAAATATGATATTTAATATCTAAATCTGAATCACTATTAATGTACAGTTATTGCATTAGTCATAAATGCTCGCACATTGCGATGAATTTTATTAAATACCTAGTCAGGAAAGACAAATAAGATGGGAATTGTGTCTTCTACCAAAACACAAGTGTTTCAACTGAGTGAATTTGTTTCAAAATTATTACGTTTGTCTGTATTCACTAAAGAAATAAGAAAGGCAAGTGCTTGATTTTTCCATACAAATGAAGTATTTGCCTTTCCTCTCATGATTATTATAATTAGCAGCAAAGGATGTGGAAAGTGCATGGAGCTTGCCTCCCCCACATACAACAATATTAATTTCAGACAAATGCCAATTAGTAACCTTCTGACCACAATTTTGTGCATTTATGTTAGGGTTCAGTATTTTTGGCAGACCCAATATGACAAATATAGTAAAAGTAATTAAATAGCCATTTATAAGCTCTGTCCATCATTCATTTCATGATACATATAAAAATTAGCAAGCTGAATAATATTTATATTAACAGAATCTAAATAGTTTTAAAACAGTGTGTTGCCTTAATCCCGTTTCTTGAGTTAAAATGTAAGAAAGTAAGCATATTGCTATCCTGTAACATGGCTGTACTTCTAGTTCAAACATTTTGTTAGAAATGGAAGACTGCAGGGTGGTGAAAAGTTGTTGACAGAGGACAGAAAGGGTTATGACTTTCTGTTCATCGGTTCATAAATACTTAACACAGGAGGCCTAACTATTAGTGTTACCATTCTTAATGCAGGTGACCTATATTTATGGATTGGTAGGGGCACTTTTATGGGATGTAAGAGATGAACACCATGGAGAACTGAGCACTTTGGCATTAACTCTTTCTCTGAGGTGAAGCATCAATTTACTTCATATGGCCACTAGTCTGGCATCAGATTGTAATAATTTTAAAATATGACAAAGTGAAATGGTAACACTTAAATAAACTAGATACAGCATGTGGTTATCCAGTATTATTAATCATCCCTGTCTCTACATTAAGGGTACACTATAAATCTTTGTACTTTTGCCTTCTTGCATTAATGCTTTTCTCCTCTGTAACTGTTGCTTAATACAGATGAGCCTGTCTGGATACAGAGCTAACACGAATAGTGGATGGTGGGAGGAGAGGCACTTGAATGAAGTGACATTTAGAAAACCAATGCAAACAAAGAAACATGAGCGGGCTGTCAGCATGGAAGATACACAAGACTTAATAAACAGGCATAGGAATTAATCCTTTGTTTAAGACAAAAGATACAACAGAGAAGAACTGTTACAAGGACATGGTAACAGAAGAGGAGACAAACGTCTCTTCATGGAAATGAGTCCTGTGACACAAGTTATAGCACCTCTTTATTCTGTGTATTTGGTATTTAGTTGCTATTAGCCTCTAGTTCCTGCTCTGTAACCAATTTTAATCTAAGCACCAGACTATCAGGCAATTTATATATTCATCTTGTGTGTGTAAGTCTTTGAGAAGACTTGTTATAATCTAAGTGGCTGTCATCCAAAACCTTTTCACTGCCAATTACTTTGGGGGCCCAGCTGAGTGTGTGATGTCACCTTCCTGCTCAGAGTCAGTGGTGTTTTAGTTTCTGTGCCTCGGTCACCTCACTCTTTACTTTAGGAATTGATTCCATTAGTTTTCTATCCAAGGAAATTAAACCAGGATGCATGTTCCTGTTGTAGGAAAGTTCTGCATGAGGAAAGGTGTAAAAACATTATGTATATGACTAAAGCAAGTAGTGGAACAGCCAAAAAAAAAAAAAATATATATATATATATATATATATATATATATAAGATAATGAACACCAGTGTCAACAGTCTGAGCAACATATTACCCAATCTAGTGACACTGATTTAGGAACAGTGTTTTGCCTCCGTAGCAAACTACTGTACCTAAATAAATATGAAACATAGTGTATAGAGAACCATGACTGGTATGTAAACAATTTTAGGAGGGACATGGTACATAAAATAGGGGAAGGTGTATTTTTCAAAATAAGAGAACTATCTTAACAGAATATACTAGTAAATATGGAGGATAAGTGGCACTGTGGGTCACAATGGAAAACAGAAACAGCGGGATAAAGTGCACAAAGGAAATGATAGAGAACTAATAGACTGCAGCCTCAGAATGTGAACAGCGACACTGTTGACAGCGGACTTTAATATGACAGATGCAAACTGAAATTCTGGGGCAGTAGCCATGGCAAAGTACACTACATATGTGAATGTGTGTGTGTGTGTGTGTGTGTGTGTGTGTGTGTGTGTGTGTGTGTGTGTGTGTGTGTGTGTGTGTGTGTGTGTGTGTATTATTTTTTTGACTCAAACTTTGTTCAATATCTGTTTAGTTGACAAAATTTGGTCAACTACAGATATGGTTGACAGGTGTGCAATATCACACAGTTCTCAAGGTTGGGAAAATATTCTGTTTCCCACACATTGTGCAGTCATGGAGTTAGTATATATAATTAGCAGGTGGTGTGGGGGGGCACAGACCTCCACATGGGTGGGCGCAGGGATGTTTGCCCCCTGCCCAGATATTGTGCAGTCATGGAGTTAGTATATATAATTAGCAGGCGGGGGGTACAGACCTCCACATGGGTGAGTGCAGAAATGTTTATCCCCTTTCCAGACATTGTGCAGTTATGGAGTTAGTATATATAATTAGCAGGTGGTGTGGAGGGGTCATAGACTTCCACCGGGGTGGGTGCAGGGATGTTTGCCCCTGCCCAGACATTGTGCAGTCATGGAGTTAGTATATATAATTAGCATGTGGTGTGTGGTGTGGAGGGGTCATAGACCTCCACCGGGGTGGGTGCAGGGATGTTTGCCCCTGCCCAGACATTGTGCAGTCATGGAGTTAGTATATATAATTAGCATGTGGTGTGGTGGGTTAAATATCTGTTGATACTGGTGGGAATTTAAGATACCAGTTGTTGAGCTACAACCATACTGTTTGACCATGAGATAAAAAACAATGTTGAATTTGTAGCTAGAAATTATTTATTAAAAATCACTTTACAAGATGAGCCCACAAAGACCTTTTACTATATCATAACACATTTCCAAGTTACAAGCCCAGGAGATGATCTCTGATAATCTTTGTAAAGTATAACATGCTTTGCATAACAAACTATGAAATAATTTATCCATAAAGAGAATTTTTATGGAGGAAGTGAAGAAAAACACTTTTTATCTGTGATTTCATTATTATAATTCATTACTCTGAGTTTTTAAAATTTTGTAGCAATTTCATTTTCAGAATCTCAATAACAGATATCTATTTAAATCGTGTCTTTTTGAATTTTATGAAGAAAAAATAGGACTTATTTCAGGTAGGTTTACCTTGTCTGTTACTTAAAGTTTTTTTAGAAGGAAAGTAACAGGAAGTGATGCAACAATTCTGCTTTAATGCACTACTTTGAATTCTGTATAAATACTGGTTTTAGAAGTGTATCTGTTATTCTGAAGAATTCTTATTTTAAGATAAAAGCACTTAATAACTGTAATAACATTTTGGTTTAATTTTTCCTCTGAATGCTCTGTAACATCTTTGGGTACCACAGCAGAGGTATTCATTTGTTGTTACTAGTTGCATTTGTGCTTCTGCCTTGCCAATTTTTATTAGTGGGAATAAAGGGAAAAGAAATAAAAAATTACTAATTCTAATGAAGGTGAAACTAATATGTGGGGATAGGTAGTGTATGGGGACAATGGAGCATGACTAGAGTTGTACTAAAATATGAATGTGTAAGACTATACAAATATAACATATATATAAGTATACCATGGTAGAGGCACTAGTAACATGAAAACTGAAAAGGCCTTTTAGCATAAATGAACCAATGTCAATAGCAGTACAAGAACTGTAGAATGAACTGTAAGAAGAAGATTAAATGATAATGTACCATGTCACTGGGATTAAATGATAAAATACCTTGTCACTGGGATTAAATGATAAAATACCTTGTCAATGGGATTAAATGATAAAATACCTTGTCACTGGGATTAAATGATAATGCGTTTTGTCACTGGGATTAAATAATAAAATACCTTGTCACTGGGATTAAATGATCATGCGTTTTGTCACTGGGATTAAATATTAAAATACCTTGTCACTGGGATTAAATGGTCATGCGTTTTGTCACTGGGATTAAATGATAAGGTACCTTGTCACTGGGATTAAATGATAAAGTACATTGTCACTGAGATTAACAGTATAGCAGATCAATGGACTAAGTTTGTAAAAGTAATCTGAACAAACAGTGAAATAGGAAGGGCAGCTGCAAATCATAAAACATGGTTAATTAAACTCCACAAGAAAATGTGAGCTCTACACAGAATCAACAACTACTTAAGAAAAGAGTAATAGAAGAGCTACTCTTACCCAAAACATTGTATTGAATAATATGTAGCTGAAACCTTCAAAATCAATACCTTCTAACTTGATCCTATCTACAACTAGACTTCAAAATTAGCAGAAAATCTAAGAATAAATGCCAGCCATTGCATTCTACTCAAGCAGTTTAATTGGATGGCTTTGGAAAATGAGTTCAGGTGCATGCAAACAACATCTGCCCATAAACAACTACATACTCAGCATTACCCAACATTAAATGACAGACTAATATGGCTCCAGCCCCAGACAGATTTTTTCAACAAATTATTACTTCCTAAACATCAGTAACTCCTGTTCAGACATAAATGCCAGAGCTCCAGGTATTTACCTACCAATGAAGTGGCACAAAGTACCAGTCAGCTAAGAGCTACATCCCAGCTGTCTTCTGGACTCCAGCAAAAGCCCACTTTCTCAGCTTCAATATCTGTACTTAATGTAAACCGAGCAAAGCTAATGCATTATAATATGACACAGTTTTCTCTGCATTCCTCTATTAGCATATAATAAAAGTTTATTTATTAATTAATTTATTTATCTATTTATTTTTACACCAACCATCTCTCAAACCCCTCATCACCACTAAAGAAAATGTACCAAAAGTGCCGTCAAAGGCTAAGAACACTTCTTCCATGTGTCCGGATTACATACCAGGCTGTTTGCTAAATAATACTAAACCTGCTCTGGCAGAACTTCTCCATAAACTATTTAACCTGAGCCAGGCCACAGGCTCAGTCCTTGAAGTATGGGGTGCAGCACAGGTGTTATCACACCATAAAGGTTGCCCTACTACCGACCCAAGAAACTATAGGCCCATCAGCTTCATGAGTCTTATTTGTAAGGCCATGGGACATACCATGACAGACCTGATTAAGATAGACATTAAAAATCTCATCAGGCTAGATCCACAGCAATTTGATTTGGTAACAGGTAGATCTTGTCTAATGAACCTGATAAGCTTCTTTGAAAAGGTAACTTAAGATGGTGACAATGGTCATATGGTATACATAGCCCACCTTAATTTGGCCAAGGCATGTAACACCATCCCTCATGCTAGGATAATAAACTTAATACTTTATAAATCAACTCCTTTGTGGTAATATGGACAGCAAACTTGCTAAAAGAGAGACCCCACACAGTGTGAGTGGCAGGGACAACATCAGAGAACACAAAGAAGACCAGTATTATCCAGCAGAGCTCAGTGCTGGGAATGTTTTTGAGTGGTATTTATTTATCTGAACTACAAACTAAAAACCAAGACCTATGGAGTAGCAAGTTTGCTGATGACTACAATCTGGGAGTCACTGGCAAATCCCCCTCAGACACATTTGACAGACAATCCCTTCCCTTAGCACATAACTTTAACAGTATCCCACTTCAAAATTAAAATGTGGTTATAGATCTGGAAATGTAAGTTGATAACCCCCCCCCCTCCTTTGAACACAATGTAGTCATTTTTCCTCAGAAAACCCTTCTACTTTGTACAGAATATAACACAGGAAATATCATCCAGAACTAACAATGTTATTGTCCCCTTGTATTCATCACTGATCAGACCAATTACAGAATACAACACCCCCTTGGGAAGTATGTCACCAAAAATATCAAAGGGAACTGTGGCTTAAGAATTTTAATCTTGCAGAGAACAACAAGAAGTACTGTTTCACTTTTCTGTGTTTTATATTCTCCTCAAAAGAGACTTATGCCTTGCCTTCCATGCAGTCAGGGGCACAGTTATCCAGGATCTCTTGTACCTTTACAAGTCAAACAGTTCCTCAAATACCAGAACAAGGAGTTGAAATTTACTTCAGGAAATCAGTAAAACAAGATGGAAAAATGGATTAATTATTCAACAATTCCCTCACCTCTGTAATAGTGTCTATATTACAACGTCGAAGCGTCATAATATCAAACACCTAAACATCGACCCATATTCATCAAAACACATTTACGCAAATCAATGAATACTTTCAGTGCAAAAAACACTTGCCCCACAATCCAACGTAACTAACCTAACCTAAAACAAACCCACCCATGTGTGGAGCTTTGCACCCCCTGTGCCCCCCCACAGCCCCCTAACTAAATATACTAACTCCAAGATCACACTACAGCAGAGAAAAGTGCAACACCATGTAGTTGGCCAGTAAAACCACAACAGGAACCCAAAGAGGCAGAAGGTAATAATAAAACATTAGCCTGTAGGTGTAAGCAGCAGCAGGTTTAATCACATAAACGCCACACAATACAAAGCCCTGGAAGTATTCATCAAATCACGTAAATGCATTTCGATGAATATGGGTCTATGTTTAGGTGTTTGATATTATGAAGTTTCGACGTCGTAATAAAGACCCCTGCAATAGACTACCCCAGCAGATAAAACTTTAAACTATCTTCCTTCAATTGGGACCTGGATAACTGGAAGGATATTTGTAAGTTAACCACAGGCTAGATTGGCCTAGACCTTCTTAAAAGGGGAGGTGCAGTCTATGGTGAAAACTGTTAAGCATAATGGTCACAAGACTCAGTGGCCTTGAATTTCCCATAATTCCTGTAATGAACCAAGAGCACTAAAACAGTGTAAATCCTACCCATAACTTATCATTACATAGGGCATCATTTACCCCTGTTATCTCACCAACATTACTATCGTCCTCCATTGCTTTCCTCTTCATCCTCTTATCCTCCCTCCCCTTTTCTCAGCCATTGATTACACTCTAACTACTCTTACCACTATCTCTCTCTCTCTCCATTTACCTCATCTACTCCAAGTCTAATTGTTCTTAACTAACCACTACATTGACCTTAGTACCAGTTACATTTTATATTATTTGTCAGATGGAGTTATCTATATTTCATTTACAAGTATTTAGCTTGAATTTGTATTTCCATTAATATGTGTCATGTGCTTTTACATTCGGGCATGTGTGCTTAAATGTCTGTCATCTGGTTTTGCATTCAGACACATTGTTTAAGTGTAGTTTGTTTATGTGTGCTGCCATATCTTTATATGCAACATTTAAATTTAACTTCCTTTTTTGTTTTTCTTTTGTTTTTAATTACAGATTTTTGTCATTACATAATTTGGAGACTTCGCTACCTCAGGTCTCTAAAAATGGGCTTCAACCTACAGGGTTGACCCAGGTAACAAACTTTAACAAATAAATATATAATATAATAAATGCCAACAGTGACTTTGAAAAGTATCAGGTTGAAGGCATGCCCAGTGTGTGAAAAAAAGGAAAAAAAAATATCCAAACAAACAGGAACGAGAGTAAATCAAGCGAGTAAAACAAAAATGTCCATAATATATTTGTAAATGAACCTTGTACCTGAAAGCTCGTTGGAAAATAAGTTAGAAACTACTGCTGAATACCTTTACTCTGCTTTGCAACCATCTAAGACATCAATGCAAATTTATTAACTGCTAGCTAGGTCAAATATAAACTAAAAGTACACAGACAAATTTCAAAATAATATAACTAAAGATGATATTTTCACTTTTTTGTTATACTTTCCTTGCTTACAAGGCAACCTATATCTTGTGGATACTTTATCTCTTTAGTAATCGTTCCATTATACACATTTGCATCGTGAAAGTCTTTTCAGTCTGTTCTGTACAGTAAAGCCACCAAACTATGTCGGGCAAACTGTATTAAATACTACTGTCATTATCCAGAAATGTAGGTAATTTTTAGGAAGAATTTAAATACTGATGATGTAAAATTACCCAAATACAATGCTAAACATCAAAGAACTTCTTACTAGACTATATCCTATCCCATTTAAAATGATCATAACAGAAGATAATTTATCTAAATATAATCCCACCCACAACAGCTCAGAATGCAGCTCTCAACATTATAAATCATATAAAATAATTAAAAATAAGGTTGTTTAACATAGGCAGTATTAAAACAAATGAGCTCAACCTAAATCATTATTAATTATTGAAAGACTGAGCATATTAGCTGACATATAATCCTAGTTAAAAGATGACCTCTGACCGTCAGACTTTATCCAATGAAATTATACAATATGGAAGGGCACTGGACCAGGTTTAAGAATAAATGGGGGTGTACTCCTACTTACCAAAAATAAATTAAACACATCTCTCTTTATCTTAGCTCTATAATCAGGGACAAAAGTCAAAATATTGGGGGATAAAGACCCAACAACATGGACAGATTTTGAATACTACACATATCTACTTTAAAAAATTGCTAGAATAATTTTATTAGAATGCATTCTCTGAATGATATGCAGTATGAAACTGAAATGTCTGTCATTATTTAATGACTACAATCCACAATGATTTAAAAGAAAACACAGTTTTCAGAGGAACAGACTAAAAATATAAGGCAAAATCAGGGGCATTCTACAAAATCAGGGGCAGTTGAGAAGCATGATTAACATCCACCAAATTACAGAAGCTGAAGATGATATTCCTAACGGTCTTAAATGTTCACTTTAATCTAGGCAAATACACTAATAAGTGTACAGACATGGTCCATATTCTGCCACCTTTCTTAATTACCTTTCCATGAGAAATGGTAAAAAATTGTACATTGAAAGGATAAACAGAAATACTATCTTACTTAGAGATTTTAACTAAAGGTATTAGGACCTCTGACTTCAAAGGTGATCAAATTCTTCAGCCTTTGTTTGGATCAGCTCAGTAATAACCCAGCTAGACCTAAATGTAGCTTGGGTAACAATTCTTGTCTCACTCTAATACTGAGCCACGTTGACCTTCAGTGCACTCATATTTTTAAGCTCACTAATTGCATTAATGTCCACTGCCCTGTCTTCTCAGCTTCATTATTTAATGCAACTTATAACTGGAAGACCCATCCCGGAGAATATAGAAACATGCCTACATGATCTTATAGATAGAATTAATTGGACTCCTCTCATCCAAAAAAAAAAAAAAAAAGAGTCTTAACCAGACCTTTTCCTACATTATAGAGTAACTCACTTTACTCAAACTAGGATATCCACAGAAAGCTATCTACAAAAGTAAAACATTTAATGCTGCAATGAAGCCAAGAATTAAAAAATGTAGAAAACCAGCAGCACATCTGTAACCTACACCAAGGTGTCTCAAACCTCAGGAAAGTTTGTACATTTGCAACAAATCCTGCAAAGGCCACCATAGAAATAAATAGATTGCTCTAACCTCCAGTATAAAAATATTCAGGAAAACCTTAAATACTTTAATATGGAATATTACTGATTCTTCTCACACTGATGTACTTTATTCAAAGCTATTGTTTGCTAATGACTATAAGGATTACACTGTCACAAATGTAATCAGCCAAACAATATTATAAGTCCCGCCCCTCAAAGCAAATTGCAGTAAACCCTTCTGTCTTACAGGGTTTGCAAATTTATCCCTTCTATCTACCTTCTATTTCAAAAGAAATATTCTCCAAAAAGTATCTTTAAAATATTCAAACCTGATAGAAAAGCAGGTGTGAAATGCAGCCTACTGGATATGAGAAATAGCTGCCTACTAGTAAATACGCCATTCCCTTGCCTTTTCAGTCTATCACCACTGGAATTATACCTACTCCACTTTAAGTATGCATTTGTCATCCCATCACAACTACAGAGGAGACCCTTCATGGTACATGCTTGCGGAGGTGTTTTTGCTTGTGGTTTTTTCTTTGGACAACTACAGACTAATTGCAACCCTATGCCCTATTATTAAAACTGTGTGAGAAACCAGTTCATAGCCAAATATTTGCACAGATAAATAACTACAGAATGCTGTGTTTCATACATGACTTTCATAATGTTTTTGGCACAATTATAGCCTATATACTATCAGTAACTCAATCTATAGCAGTATAAATAATGGGGTTTATATTGTATGAACGAAAACTGAATCATGTGAACACGTATTGAGCAACACATAAAGAGCAAATAATCAAAATATAGAAGGTATGAACAGAGACCTCCGTAGGGAATACTTCCCTTTGCTTCAATGGAGTGCGATCTCGGAGTTGGTATATTTATGTAGGGGGTGTGTGGGGGGTGCAGCTAGTGGCAGTATTTGTTTGTTGGTTTTGTTGTGTTTGGGATTTGATGTTTTGGGCTTTCACCCTTTACATGTCGCTCAATACGTGTTCGCGTGATTCAGTTTTCGTGCATATAATATAAATCCTAAATAATGTACTCCTTCCTGCAAGCACCTTCATTGACATGACTCAGGCATTTGAAACAGAAGACTGCTTCCTTCTTCTGGATAAGCTAGAGAAAAAAAAAAACTACAGCACAAACACAGTCTATTCAATTATACTAATTTACTTAAAAAGTTAATAGAACAACAGATTTAGCATTTGTGTGTATTTTCTAAAGGATATACAGTTTGAACCACAAATGTTTGCTATTATTTAGTGAATGCTAATTTAGGTATAAACCTTTTTATCACCCGCTGGATAGCCATAGCTCACTGATAGGACCCATGAGATCAAAATAGGTGAGGCCACCTCCACCAAGAGGGCAGTCACTAGCGGACCCCCCCCCCCAGGGTTCCATACTGTGCCTGCTCCTTTTTGATATCTATTTCTCTGAAATGGAAGCAAATGCTGAAGGTTTATGGTTGACTAAGTTTGCAGATGATTGCAAGCTGGGGGTTACCATTGAATCCCCTGCAGACACTAGCATTATTCAAGAAGGTCAATCTCTGACTAACAAACGGTGCTAAAGCCACTGTCTTAAAAAAGAAGTTATGTACTCAGCATAACGTTCCATCTGAGTAGGTACTTCATTTGTCTGCAACCTGTGGGTATCAGATCCGACTTCAGATCTGAGCCGGCAGCTTTCCAAGCTACAAGATCCGAGCTCCTAGCTCCTCCCCTACCCATAATCCCCTGCTACCTGCTGTATTACCTCAGATCGACTTTTTTGCCTTATCACCCAACTAATAACCTCAAGAGAGGAATACATCAGATCTAATCTCCTGACAAGAGACTTACAGGTGACCAGAAAATCCCAAAAAGGTTTGGGGGATGGCAGGGGGGGGTTGGTTGCAGACAAATGAAGTACCTACTCAGATGGAACGTTATGGTGAGTACATAACTTCTTTATCTGAATTAGTTACTTCATTTGCTCTGCAACCTGTGGGACAGAGTCCCCAGCTACTCAAGAAAAACCCTGGGTGGCCTTTACGGAAGGATATTCCGAAGCACTGCGGAGCCAAAAGAAGCCCTGCCTCTCAAAATCATATCCAGTTTATAATGAGAAATGAATGTATGAGAAGAGGACCAAGTGGCTGCTGACCATATGTCATCCAAGGGAACCCTGGACCAAAAGGCTTCTGAGGTGGCTACAGACCTTGTAGAATGAGCGTGGATTCCAATAGGGGCTGGTTTGCCTGACAATATGTACCCATGAATAATGCACTGACAGATCCAGTTTGCTATGGTCACTTTGGAAATGGCTTTACCCATGACTGATTTTGCAAAAGATACAAACAACTGGTCCAACTTGTGAAAATCTTTAGTTCTGTGCAAGTAGAAATGTAGTTGTCTGTGTACATCCAGTTTGTGTAACTTGTATTCTCCTTTGTTCTGAAAGTTTGGGAAGAACACTGGTAAATTTATTGATTGATTAATATTTGACTCTGAAGCCACCTTAGGTAAGAAAGATGGGTTAGTCCTGAGGGACACTCTATCCTTGTGAAAATAAGGTAAGGAGTTTTCATACACAAAGCTTGAAGTTCCGAAACCCTCTTGGCTGAAGTTATAGCCACCAAGAAGGCCATTTTCCATGACAAGAACTTTAATGGAACTGAGGTCACAGGCTCAAAGGGTGGACTTGTCAGGGTTTGTAAGACTAAGGTCAGATCCCATGGAGGCACCACAGTTTTCACAGGCAGCTTCAACAGAAAGATGCCCCGCAAGAAGGTTTTGCATAATTTTGCAGATGCCAAGGACCCTAAGCCATCACCTACATGAAAATGGGAGATGGCTGCCAACTGCACTTTGACCATAGAAGCACTTGCTCCCTGCCGAAAGATAAGCAACAGGAAGTCCAGAATAGTCAGAATAGGGACTGTAAATGGGTCCAGGCTCTTGTCTTTAGCCCAGATGGAGAAACGTTTCCATTTACTATTGTAAAGTTTTCTGGTAGACGGCTTATGAGCTGCGACCAGTATGGCCTTAACAGGAGATGAGATACCGGGAGTCCTAGCCATCATTGGAACTGGATCAACCAAGCCGTAAGCTTGAGATTGACCAGGTTTGGGGTTTGGCAACCCGCAGGATGTGAGATCAGGTCTGGAATGGGATCCAGAATCCATGGAGGAGCCACACTGAGAGACCGCAGATAAGGGAACCAGATCTGACAAGGCCAGAATGGGGCTATGAGGATACCTCTGCTCCCCAATTGACAGGCTTTCTGTATGAACTTTGTCATAAGTGGGAGGGGGGGATAAGCATAAAGGAGACCGGGAGGTGAAGCATGAACTAGAGCGTCTCTGGGATTCTCCCCTTTGGGGGGGCAGTATTGCGAAGTACTCGCTGCATTTTGTGTTTAAAGGAGAAGCAAAAAGATTGCAGCGAGGCCAACCCCACTTGCGTAAGATCTGCTTCGCAACAGATGGATTTAGAGACCACTCATATGGAGTGAGAAGTACCCGACTCAGTTTGTCCGCTAATATGTTGGACCGTCCCGGAATGTGTGTTGCTACCAGAAAACGGTTGGTGGATATTGCCCATTCCCAAACTCTCATGGCCTCTCGACAAAGGGGATAAGATCTGGTCCCTCCCTGTTTGTTTATATACCAGACTACTGACATATTATCCATCTGGATTGCAATAGTCCCCAGAGGGAGAAGGTCATGGAGAGCTTGCAATGCCAAAAGCACTGCCCTCATCTCTAGGACATTGATATGCAAAGCGGTCTCTAGGGACGTCCACGTGCCTTGGACGGATCTGCCTGAACAATGCCCCTCCCACCCGAGGCGAGAAGCATCCGTGGTCAATGTGGCTTGGGGCGGGGATCACAAAGGGCCTCCGTTTTCTGAGATCCCGCACATGGAGTTGCCAGAGAAGGGAGTTCTTGCAAACTCTGCTCAATGGTATCAGCGTGTTCAATGGGTGGAGTGATAGGGACCACTGAACTTGCAAGGTCCACTGCAATATCCTCATTCACAGGCGTGCGTGAAGGGAGAGACTGATCACTGCCGCCATAGACCATAGTGCCCTCAAGACTAACTTCGCCGGAGGAGCAGGACTCTGAAGAAGGGCTAATACCTGATATGACAGGCTGCTCAGCCTGTCCGAAGTTAGGGTAGCTCGAGAGATACGGGTATTCAACCTGGCCCCTATGAACCCCAGGGCCTGAAAGGGGCACAGAGAGGATTTCTGCAGGTTCACTGAGATACCTAAGTTGAGGGCAAGAGTCAGAGCGTAATCCCTTGCCACGCACAGCTGATGCCTGTTGGTGGCAGTAAGGAGCCAGTCATCTAGGTACGGGAAGACCTGAATGCCCTGAAGTCTCAGGTGGGCTGCAACCACTGCCATGACTTTGGTGAACACACTGGGGGCTGAGGTGAGGCCGAATGGAAGAAGCCTGAACTGATAATGACTGGCCCCTAGCCGGAAGCGGAGGAACCTTCTGGATCATCTGTCCATCAAAATGTGGTAGTACGCATCATTGAGGTCTATAGAGCACATCCAGTCGTTCTCCCACAGAAGGGGGAGAATTGATTGGAGGGTGGCCATCCGGAATTTTTCCTTGGGAATGAAAAGGTTCAGAGCGGAAAGGTCTAAGATGGGTCTTAGGTCCCCTGTTTTCTTTGGCACCAAAAAGAACCTGGAGTAATAACCCAATCCAGACTGATTTGGGGGGACAGGCTAGATGGCTCTTTTTCTTAGCAACTTCGACACCTCTGAAGCCGCTGCCTCCCTCTGATCGGGTGGTACATCGGGGAGGCGTCTGGTCTTGGGGGGAAGGTTTATGAAGGGGATGGAATAACCTCTGGATATGATACGGAGCACCCATTGATCTGTTGTAAGGGACTCCCAAGTTGACAGGTGCTCTGTCAACCGCCCCCCCCGACTGCCTCCAGAGAGGGACAGTCGGGCAAGCCCTCAGGGCTGTTGCTCGTGTCTGTCCGAGAAAGGTTCTCTAGACCCGAAGTTACACGGCCCCCCCCCTCTGCCTCTGGGCCGGTGCCCACCTTGTCCTCCTCTGCCTCTAGAGGACAAGGAGTCTGAAGCTGGATGGGATTGCTGAGACTTGCGGAACCACAGCTTCTGTTGTCCCCTCTGATTCCTGGAGAAGGATAGTTGGGGATTAGAGAAGCGGACTCTGACGGCAGACAGCATCTTCCCGTCCTTTTCACTTTGGACTAGCATATCGCGAATGGTCTTGCCGAAAAGCGAAGATCCGTCAAAGGGTGCATTCATGAAGGATGCCTTGAAGTGATCCGTGAAGTTGCAAAGACGGAGCCAGGCGTGACGTCGCAAGGCAACCCCGGCTCCGCTGGCCCTAGTGGCTCCCTCCATCGCATGGGAGAGAAGCTGCATAGATGTGTTAGAAATGGATTTTAGAGTGGCCATTCGAGTCAAAAAACATTCTTGTCTCCAACCGACATGGACTCTGGGGGGGCTGCAGCATATTCCTTGATCAAGTCTCGCTGTAGCCTGATGGTATGTGCCATATAGTTCAGCGCCCTTATCGAAAAGGTCACTGAAGCAAACATCCACTTCCCAATGTGGTCCAGTGCTCGAGATTCCTTATCTGGCGGGTGGACCGAAGAACTCTCCTGTGCAAGTTCTTTCTTGGTGGCAGCCGCCACCAACATTTCATCAACGGGAGATCCCTTGGCCCAAGACTGCCTATCTGTGGGGGGGGCTAAGGACTTTATCAGGATGCCTAAGAATTGGCTCCACGGTGTCGGGCTCCTTCCACACCCTGGTAGTAATTAAGTCTACCAGGGGGTCAGCCGGAGGGGACACCCAGGAGGTAGATGGGCCTGCCTCAAATGCCTCCAGGAACACGGATTCATCCGCGGAAGGTTTTTGAGCAGACCACCCCCTCTAATACTCAACATTTCCATGATGTCTTCGAAGGAGACATCCTCGGGGGGTGACCTTGGAGAACCTTCCCTTTCATCTAAATCCGTGTCGGTGGTAACGGACTCAGGGGAGTCCAGGTGCCTCCTTTTACACCTACATTTCTGAGGGACCTCCTCGGTGGGGCTATCTGAAGAGGGCTCATCCACGGGTTCCTGTTCCTCTAAGGGAACTAGCTGGAGGGCTTGAGCAGGCTCTCCCGATGGTTGGATGATGGAGGATAGACCCTCATGCAGTGGGGGTATGGGAGGATTCGAAGCCCGGACCAGGGACCTGGAGGACCTTGACAGTACCCTCTCCACTACCTCAAAAGCTGAAGGAGAACTACTCTCGCCAGGCTCCGAAAGCATTCTCCTCGGCTCCGAGGTAAGGATCCGGGTCGGGGGCGATGTCAGCGCCGAGAGGGAGAGGTGTGCTCTGAACCCAGCGGTGCCGAAGACACACCAACTCCCTGGGATCCAACACTCAGCCCTCGGCCCTGAGAACTCGGATCCTACAGGCTCGAGGGTATAGTCGGTGTCGAAGAGACCAGCGCTATTGGCGCCGACAATTCCCCGGTTCTGAAAGGGCCCAGATCCGATGACTCCGAGACGCAAAAACGAGTCAGAGAAGGAGTGATCAGGGCAAAAGTGGGGGGCGCACTCCCTCCCAGAGGTGGGGGAGGCAAGAGCACCCCCATCTGCATTTGGGTCTGTATGAATCGACGCATCATCCGATCAATGTCCGCTTCAGTGAGGCTTCTGGTCGATCTAAAAGAAGTCATCGAATTGGGCCAGGATGGCCGCCTCGACGACCTCGAGGGAGACCGGTCCTCCTCCTCTGGCTCCGGCGAAAAGCTGGGTGAACGGAGCTGAGAGGGATAGGATCCGGGGACCCTTGAGGGAGACTTAACCAATTTAGATGGTGGGGCTGAGGGTTGAGTCTCAGCTCACCTTTTATGGGATTTATGTCCCTCCTTATCCTTGTGTCTCTTCTCTCTGGTGGAAGAGGCACCAGTGTCACTCAAGCTCGAACCTAAAGAGGGAGGTTGAGTCCCGGGCTGAGCAAGGGGCGCAGAAGGCATCGGAACTGCCTGAGCCTGAGAGGGAGAGGAAGAAGAAGCCGATTCCTGGGGCAGCTTGCCCACCAGGATCAGCTAATTCTTCCTATCCCTAAGCACCCGGGGGTTAAAGGCAGCACAAATTTGGCAGGCCATAGATAATTGGGCCACCCCCAGGCATAAAACGCACTGAGTGTGGCCATCAGCTGGTGAAAGCTTATGGCCACACTCAGTATACTTCGAAAAAACGGCTTTGGGCCCTTCAGCCATTTTGAGTCACTCACACACTCACACCCAAACACTAACAGGGGAGGGGTGTCACACAGAGAAAAAAAGGCTAGCTACAAGAAAAAAACTAACTACAAACTCGTAGATAAACTCAGGGGCACTACACACATGTACACTAACTATAATTTTACAAAAAAACGCTAGAGAAAAGGGATTTCAACAAGTTAACGATCTCACCAAGCCAGGAGCTCTTCAAAAGATAGCTACTTCAGCCGCGGCAAAAAATGATCTGAGGTAATACAGCAGGTAGCAGGGGATTATGGGTAGGGGAGGAGCTAGGAGCTCGGATCTTGTAGCTTGGAAAGCTGCCGGCTCGGATCAGAAGTCAGATCCGATACCCACAGATTGCAGATCAAATGAAGTACCTACTTCAGATTTCAGTGTTAAAAATGCATAATTGTATCCTCTGGGAAATCAATCATCCTGGCTAATTGCCATGTTGATAATATTCCCCTAAGAGTCGACCCAGTGGTCAGAGATCTCGGTACTCATGAGGACAGTATCTTTACCTTTGACCACCACATGGCTACAGTGGTGAGGAAATCCTTGTATGTTGCACAACTTATAAGTAAGGGCATGGCATATAGGTCCAAAAAGATTATCTCATGTATTACACCCTTATCAGACTAGCCATAGAGTACAATGCTCTTTTTGGCATGTACTTGACCAGGAGTATGCATTAATTAGGATGACCTCAAGGGTTCCTTACAAAAAGAATACAAGGCATAACAAACCTGCCTTATATAGAGTGCCTTAAGGCCCTTTCTCTCTACTCAGTCTCCTATTGATTGCTGAGGGGTGATCTATGCCTGACTTACAAGGCATCCACAAAAGGCATCCACAAACCTCACACTTGTGAATCTCCTACATATTTGTAAGTCAAAGAGTACCAGAAATACAAGGTCTAGGGACCTAAGTTTTGTCTGTGACTTAAACAGAACATGCTGGAGAGACAGATGTGTGTAACAGAGATTGCCCCTTCTAAGGAACAGGCTTCCCATCCATGTGAAGATGAGTTTGTCTATTACTGGCCCTCTTCAAGAGAAATCTTGATGAGTGGATGGAAAATAGAAAGTTCACCTGGGGATTATTCCAGTGGATCTACTTGATAGAGGCACTGGGAACTAATGTCAGGCAGCATGACATCAGGGCACTTCTATGGGCTAGGCTTATAAAGGCTCCAGGGCTATTACCTAGTACACACCTATGAACCTATTTTCTGATATTGGTAATTTCTCCTATGGTGTGACATAGGGGTCAGTACTGTGGCCAATTAGTTTTCCTCTGTTTGTAAATGAGATGAAGCAAGACCTTCTCTATTTGAACATCAAGTATGCAGATGATATACTTTTTCTAAACTCAGTAAACTTTTTCATCAATTTACAACAAAGTAACAGCCAGCTCCACCGCCATAAAAGAATAAAGCCATAACTATGACCCAGGCATCCAGAGTCTGACCAGCAGCTCGAGCACCTCCTGGGGCTGGTTT
Organism: Protopterus annectens; assembly: GCF_019279795.1. Taxonomy (NCBI): domain Eukaryota; kingdom Metazoa; phylum Chordata; order Ceratodontiformes; family Protopteridae; genus Protopterus; species Protopterus annectens. The sequence continues at coordinate 239,108,456 of NC_056750.1, forward strand.
GGAGAAGGGCAAGAATTTTTTTGTCTGCTTGCCTGTGCTGGGGAGTATATGTACATGGGTACACATACTACATCTACATTTTCTAGTGGAGACTGAAGAAGGTGTGTGGGTTTGTGATCTGTGGATGTGAGGCATCATGAAGCTTATGCTGCTTCCAGACACACTCAGTGACCTAGTGCTGTGCTCCCATGCATGTCTTTTACATGAGGACCTACTGGACATATGCGGAGACCTGGGGCCTAAACAAATATCTTTTTTTTTCAAACACCTTTATTGAATTATCACTTGTGACATGGGCAATTTTACATTCATATAAAAGTAATCAAACTATATTAAGACAACAAACATTATACTTCACATATATTGCTATATATCATATAACCTAAGTAATATTACATAAATTATTCAATTCTTGTCTTTTTTTTAACAAGTAACATCTTCATTAAACTATCACTTACTTACATAGGCAATAATACATTCCTATAAATGAAAACAAACCACACTAACACAGTCCTTGTCACAAGCATTCTTGGGTTCACTAACTCCCCACAAACCCACACAGCAATCCAGTAAGGAGAGTAAGACTGGTGACCCTAAAACTTCAGGATTTAAGAAGTGCCAGTCAATCCAGTTGAAACTATGCAGTTATGAAGGCCGTAGGGGCATAAACAGGGCCAGGCTACCACTACTGATCAGGATCAAACAACTAACCAGATCAAATGCAATATTAAAAAATTGCAACAAAAAATGTAATCAGAGTTTACCTTTATTGATTTATGGCACAGGATCTAATAAGTAACTTTACCATAAATTCAAAGAAAGCAGCAGTTATGTTTACTAGTCCCCAAAACCTAATTGAAATATCCCCATTCATTTAGTCAATGGTTCATAATATCAAACCTATTTGCTACTAGCATGATGTATTTAAATTTCACAATTACAAAAAAATGCTGGTAGCTGGTTGTCTGAGATAATGTTAGAGTACTGGATGTGATTTTGCCCTTTTCCAGCTGTACTTTGAGTTAGGAGTTGGCTTCCAACGGTAGCAGGGATATAAACTATGTTTAAACTTATGTTCTTTTGTCTTTGTAGGTGTGTGATACAACAGACAAAACACACGATGAACTAATAACCAAACAGGCAACACAGAACCACCGAGAGCAAAAAGGTAAACTCAACTGCACTTTATTCAAAAACAAAGAAATGCAGTAGACAAGTTAAATGCTTTCATCCAAAGATGGACTTCATCAAAACTACTGCAGATGCCTCACCACACCCCTTTTAAACAATTAAATCACATAACCTAATACAAAAAAAACTTGTGCATGAAAAGTATTACATATCCACTTAAAACATCTATTAGAACATCATTAAAAATCTAAAACCTAATCCCAATTCATGAAAAACTTAATAAAAAATGTGTTTGCATTTTGTATATTTTATATATGCTAATAAAAACCTATTATTTTGTCTTTTTCCAGCAATGCCAAATACCTTCTACTAATAGCTCATTATTTTACAAACCGTTTTAAACTAATAAGACACTCATTTAATATTCTAAACTTTTTAGATTTAAAAAGGAAACGATTGAATAGGCTTCATTAAGACCTGTGATCAGCGGGGCATCTAACCTAAGTTGCCACATAAGTTCCCTCATCAACAGATGGTCCTCAGTTTTGCCCCTCACGTCCCTTTGTTCAATAACTATAAATTTAAAGGCAATTTTTTATGCACCTACGTAGGACATTCATATCTTTTCCCCTAGTGATATCCCTAATGTGTTCATACATCCTCTCCTTAATTTTTCTAGTGGTTTTCCCAATATAGAAGGCTGGACACATCCGACAAACAGCAGTACAAACTGCCCAATTGGTGTCACAATTGTATCTACTTCTAATGTTAATAGAAACACCTTTAATCATCAAG